>NW_024544207.1:0-145227 GCF_018167655.1 Microtus oregoni
TGAGGACTCGTAAATACAAGGCCAAAATTCTAGACTATCTTTTAGTAGAAATGGAAGGTAGGTCTCCACACCTAATGCTCTTTCAGTGTGCCTCTTAGTAACACTTTCCTGCAGTAATTTTTCTTGTGAATCATGAATATTACATTGAATCTATCCGACATTTATATTCCTGAGGTTTTCAAGAATATAAAAGTTAATAACAGGTTAAAGGTTGATGCACTAATCTCAGAAGATACAAAATGCTAGATATATTGAATAAAAATGACTACTAGAAGTGTTTAATTGTGAGAAGATGTACATGTTTTATGTCATGGTAGGAAGATACTTTTATGTGAAATTTTCCCATAGAGAGAATAAAATAAAATATTGATCACTTTTAGCAATTTATGAAGTAGTAGTTCTTCACTCTCTGACATCCCCAGAGAACAGTACTCAAGTAAATTTTTTAAGAGAGATTTTCTTCTTTGCCTCTCAAATTAATATGCTCAGAAATATTTTTATGAGTGAGAGGAAGCTAGTTATAAAACTCTCAAAAGAAAAATGAGAAAAAAAATTGTTATTTGAAATGACTGAGCAGGAATGTGCACAATTACTTTTCAATAACATATTTTACTTAATTATCTTCACATTTGCTTTGTTCCTGATTTTACATTTTTATTATAGACAATATGGCAATAATCTAATAATTTTAAAATTGTATATTATAAAAATTCAGGATGCTTTCATGCAACTACAACATGCATAGAAGTTTGGGTAGCTTAAATTGAGTATCTAACTTGTGATTGTTTTGAATTAGTGTGCATCTGTTCAATTTTTTTTCTTTGATTATTACAAACTATTCTTTACAATTTGCTAACAAATTATGTTAAAAAGGTATATCTAGTCAAAATGAAAACCATGTGTAGTAGGAGCGGCAGGCTGTGTTCCTGCCGGCCCCAGCTCCCGGCTGCCTGGCTAGATTATGCCCCGAAATAATTACAGGGAAACTGTATTATTTTAAACACTGCTTGTCCCATTAGCTCTAGCCTCTTACTGGCTAATTCTCACATCTTGATTAACCCATCTCTAATATTGTGTGTAGCACCACGAGGTGGTAGCTTACCAGAAAGGTTCTAACCTGTGTCCATCTCTGAGAGGAGAGCTATGGCGACTGCATTCTGTTCTTCTTTTCTTTTCTTTTCTTTTTTTTTTTGAGACAGGGTTTCTCTGTGGCTTTGGAGCCTGTCCAGGAACTAGCTCTGTAGACCAGGCTGGTCTCTCCAACTCACAGAGATCCGCCTGCCTCTGCCTCCCGAGTGCTGGGATTAAAGGCCTGCGCCACCATCGCCCATCTCCCAGCACTCTGTTCTGTCTACTCTGCCTACCTATGTTCTTTACCTATCAGCCAAGCAGTTTTCTTTATTAATTAACCAATAGACAGATGACCCTCCTCCATCAACTATGGACTTTGATTCAAATGATCATTGTCTAATTGATTTTTTATAATACCAGCTTTATTCATTCAGAATTTATCTTCCAATGTAAAAGTATTAAATAGCATGCAAATTGATTGAAATATTATTAAAAACAGTTATTGAGCAATAAGACACTAATAATCATTCACATTTTGTAGTTATAACAAAATGAATTATAATATTTATCACATTGAAAAAGCTACAATTCCAAAGTAAACCATTTGCAAGAAATTCATTGCAGATATATTTTTCTGCTACAAAAGATGATAATTGAAACAGGATATTTCCTGAAGATGTTTGTATGTTGAACCTCACACTTACTGCTATTTTTACAGTAGGTACATAACATTTTGCTCATAATGTCAAGGTTTCTGTGCTGACTCCAGTGCTTTGTATATGGAGTTGGAAATTAATTGAAAATGAAATCACAATTCTATTTTCACCTAAAAGCCTTTGGCATAACTATCATCAAATGACATATTTTAGAGATCATTTGTTATGTTTTAAAACATCTGAGTGTTCTTGTGTACTTTTGGTACATTTTCTATTGCTATAACAAAATGTATGGGATTAGGCTAGTTATTCAGAAGGACATTTATTTTTACTCATGCTTCTAAAAGTTCATCAAGTTTCTAGATTCTTTTAGCTTCTGGTGAAGGATCCATTGCAGAAATGCAAAGGCCTAACAGGTACTTTCCGAGATTGCACATAGAAGGAGTAACCTTTTTTATCATTGATGAATTGCTGCTTCTTTGGGGCATCATCATTGCTCAACCAATCACTGTTTTTGTAATCAGTGCTATAAGATCTTAACAGCATAGTAGTCATACAGCAAAGAGAAGATGTGTCTTTTGTGTATAAAATATATTTAGTGAGCAACAAAATTTATGTTGGAACATAATACATTCATGTGGCTATAGTTGGAAATGGGTTATTTTGGGGGGTGCGTTCATCTTCTCACATGGAAGGGTTATAAAGGCTCACTGAGCTATTGAACCTTCTTCTATGGATATATCAGAGGTTCTCTCACTTCTAGATGTTACAGAAGAGGTAAAAAAATGATTGCTTATGGAAACACTTCAGTGGTGTGGTTCCCCATAAATCGTGCAACGGACTCTTTAGTGGTACAGCTTATTACAATGCAGCTGTGACTCTTACTGAGGAAGCTACCATAAATTGTTTAGACAACTTCTCGGTGGTACAGCTAGCTAGCTACCTTTCAATTTCTAATGTTCATGTAATTAACCCTCTAAAACTTACTGGCTCACCAATGTGTACTAGGACAAAATCGTTTCTTTGATCTTCTAGTGACATCTGTTTCTCTAGCGTGAATAAGAACCATGGAAAGCCAGCTCTTAATGACATATTTGGTTGTTAACCTAGTTCTGTGAGAGCAAGAACCCACACCGATTAGATGGCATTGGTCAATTCGGGCAGTCTCTGTAACTTTCTTTAATCACCTCCCCCTTAAATCTCAATTCCAAATATAGCCACAAGATGTATTAAGCTCCAACATGATTTTTGTTGTGGACAAAATATATTCACTATATAGCATACTCATCTTCTCTCTGGTATGTGGCATAGAATACTCATGGATTTGAATGAAAAAAGAAATTGGAATTTCAAATAAGTTCATTTACTTTTAGGGAGGAATAGCTCTATATAACACTGAGAGATATTTGTTTAGACTTTCACGCCAAGCCAATTAAAATCTGGCATTTAAAATATTCCATTTCTTATTTTCTTGATTTTCAAGGAATGGTATATAATTGGTGGTGATAGGAATTGTTAGGTTTGAAAATATCACTCTAATTTATTCAAATATGTCAACAAAAGAGAGGTATCCACATTGTTTATTTCTGATTTGTGTGTTATCATATGGATAATGCTGAAATTGACCATATGTATAGTAGCCTATGGGAATAACATAGTTAAGTAAGAATGTATTTTATGAAGGAAAATAAAATTTTCCCCTCAAGAGCTATCTGCTGCTATTTTACATATAAGTATAAAAGCTTTGTTGTGCATCTGTATTTCAATTTAAAGATAGCTATTATTTTAGTATATGAATGCATTTGTTATGAAAAAAAAATCTTTGCAATATTCTAAATATTTGAAGAAATGAATGGAAGTTTACTATTGAAAATTTTATGAGAAGAAATGTGTACACTTTGAGGTATTTTCATAACAATTATTTTGACCTATAACATAAGTAAATAATATCTGAAATATTTAGTTCTTACATATTATATAGATATACTGGTTATTGACTATTAACTAATACCAAACATTGAAGAAAATATTTTAGTAATGAAGATGGAATTTTTTTCTGTCAATTTAACTCAATAGTAATTTCAAGCTTAGAAAAGCAAATAATTCTGTAATGATGGCTTTTATAAACCTGTTTCTTTATAATTTCTCAACCTAATCCCTTGATATAAATCTGTAGAAATTTTCCCTCTGAGTTTTCATTTACAAGCCAAGAACTGCCATTTGCTTTTACAATTCCTTACTTTAAACACAATGAAACATAAGAAATTTTAGCCTTGTAGGATTGGCCCTCCCTTAAGTCATTTATGTTTGTCAAATAATGTTTTCTGAGTTCTTAGTTTGTGTAGAAAATAAAATACAAAGGTAAGTAAGCCATGCTCCTGGTAGTTAAAGAGCCTTTGTAATATGAAGTTTTTTTTTTCTGTATTAGAGGATTTAGTGGTTGTGAATGAATAAATAATCCTTTATTCATAAATGGGAAAGAAAGTACATGGAAAGGCCCAGCGTTATATTTGCTAAATAAATACTACCAAATAGTTTCCTTTAATTCCACTAGCATGACTAGAATATTAAGGGATGAATAATATCCCATTTATTCAATGAGACTGATTTAGTCAATGCTGTTGTATTTGAAAGACTATGGACATGACCACATCAATTAATTTTAGATATACTTTTCCATCAAATACCCAATACCAACATCACTTAATTCAACTTCATTTATGAATGACATTAACACTAAATTTAAAATAAAATTAGTATGTGTTACTTGAAAGTTATTTTGGTTGCAAAATATACCTATAGTTAGTTTTAACTTTTAATTTTGTTTATTTTACAAAATAGATGAAAGAGAAGATGTTCAAAAGAAAACATTCACAAAATGGATAAATGCACAATTTTCTAAGGTAAGAATTTTATGTTATATTTATTTGAAAATGAAATATTTGTTGAACTTTTAATATGTGTTCTGAAAGTAAATATTTCAAATGTTCATATTATTTTTCTTATGTTTCAAATTTTGACTGTTTAAATCTGCATATGTTACACTTTGTTTTGATTCAGTAAAATGCAGGAGAGCATATGATAAAGAGATGTGATTTAATTTACAAATGATATCTGTTTGATTTTTATATCAGCAAGTCATTACAGTAAATTCTGTCAATTATCTTTTCTATTTCAAATATTAAAATGCATGAGGAACCTTATTGTTGATAAAACTTATATTTTGTCTTCTTACTTATTTAACAAAAGCTAAAATAGCTGAATTTTGGATTATTAAGTGTCTGTAACTAGAACATATTTTAAAATTATATAAAATAATAAATTATCACTTTTTCTATAGCCATAAATATATACCCTAATTAATTTATGCCTCAATTTATATCATAATTCATAGTGTAACCCCAGATAATTATACACATAAACACCAAGGAAGATTCTAACCATAAAAAGAAGCATTTTAAGTGCAATTTAAAGGGGTCTATTTAAATGTCAAGAGTAGAAAACTTGAATTTAGATTTAATCATACTAGATTTGAGCAAATAAACCAAATGGTTTTATTTAGTTTTCTTACCTTCCATCATGTATATGTAAGTACATAAATCCCAAGGGTCTATTTAATACACCAAACTCAGAAAATGGGCATATAGAAAGATCTCTGTATGAAAATGTTTTAGGAGTGACAAAACTCTGATAATGGACGCTTTACATTTTATTAAGAAGATATGGAAGATTCTTAAGCGAAAACTTTTAGTAGATTGCATTGCCACTGTTAATAAATATGGCCTACCCTCTCCATGGATCTTTCTCCTCTTGTAAACAGTTTAGTGTTAGAACCGACATAATGTAATAGAAAGTAAAAGACCAAAATTTCTTTTCTTGCTTTTACAAAATGCTTTCAAGTATCATTATGGTATTTAAAAGCAAAACATTGAAAACTTCACTTGATCATGTAGGAAGAGAAGCAAGTTCTTGAGTTTGCACTGATGGTTCTTAAAATGTTCTCACTAAATTAACAGTTAATTAAATTCCATTACAGAACTTTAGGAAAGAAATATAAATTAGAATATGTGTTTTAAAAGACCAAGTTTTTTAACTAAGTGAAATGCAAATGCAATACTAAACATGGAAGGCAGAGATGTAGAGGGTTATTTGAACTATGGGGGCCTGACTTAAGATGTGTCATAGGAAAAGAATTTTAATATTTGGCCTAGAAACTTTTCTTGTGATATTTTGGGAAAAAAGGTGGCTGCTATTTGCCCTTCTCCAAAAAGTCTGCATGAGGCTAAAGTGAAGAGATTTGTATTAATTCCATTGGTAGAGGAAATCTCAAAACAACCTAGTATTGACTTTGTTGTGTGGTTAGTAGTGATCTATAATGGAAAGATGCAAGCTGAGCAAGGGAAAATACAAAATTTGCAATTTGAGGAGAAAAGGAGCACCAGGAAGTAGAATAGAGCTAAGTCCTGTGTCCAAGGAGATACCATATCAAGAAATAGAATAAAGGTAGTAGTGATCTTAGGGCAAGAACCTACCCAGTTAAACTTCCAACGAGTGGGAAGGAATTAAGATAAGCTTATATCCAGGTATGGTGGTGCACTCTTTCAATCCCAGCACTACAGAGGCAGGAGGCCAGTCTGGTCCATTGATCCTGTTTTAGGATCAATAATCAGACACTTAAGGCAGTGAAGAAGCCATTGAAAACAGAAAGCTGATGAAGATGTAATTAGCAAGCGGTCCATGCTCCATCCCCAAATGTAGCAGGACTTGGCAACTTCAGCCACATTGGTATGGCTTTAGAATCAAAGATACAAGAAAAGGGGTATTGAATCTTCCTCTGTGACTAAGGAAAGCTGATGCAGCCAGAAATGTGTCAGGGTTAACCCTGAGTGGAGGCCCAGAGTCTATTGCATGAAACTGTGAAACTGAAGCTTGGATTGCCTTGGAGAAACCAAGATGTTGGAGTTACCAGAGTCATGAGATACCTGCAGAGGAAAGCTGTTAACAGGGAATATAAACAGCAAAAGACAAAGAAGTGTGTGGCAGTCAACATAGCTGAAAGGAGCTATAGATTTGACGAGCACTTTGACATCAGATATGGGTATGCAGATTTTAGAGTTTGCTCACTTGGTTTTTGGCCTCCTACTTTGATGCATCCAGTACTCCCACAATGTGCTCCCTTCTCTATGTTCTGGAAATATATATATATATATATATATATATATATATATATATATATGATGACACTATATATATACATTTATATATATATATAAATGTATATATATAGTGTCATCATATATTGGAAATATGTGATCTGTTCTTTTTTAATTTTGATTTCATGGAGGATTACAGTTAAGTGATTTCTTGAATCTCAGAAAAAAACTTTGAACTTTTGTCTTTTAAACATTGTAGAGACTGTGATAGACTATGGGGACTTTTGAAGTTGGACTAAATGCGTGATATGGCTACAAGCATATGCGGACCAGGAAGTATAATGTGGTAGTCTAAATAGATATGTCCCCCATAGTCTCATGTGTTTGAGTGCTTGATCCTAAATGCTGATAGAGAAATGGAAATATCATGTGAGTTATTTAAGAAAGCAGTTTTCTAACCTAGAGGAAAACTTTTAACAAATGGATAAAATATGAGTCTATTCAAGAATACATATTTTTCCTGTAATCTCAGTGTTAAATATTAGTATCCTAAATGACCAGATACTATTGCTCATTACTACAGATAATTAGTTCTATGGTAAGTTTTAAAAAATAGAAAAAATAAATAAATAAAAAATTAGCCGATGGATAGTTTGAAAACAAAAAATGGAAAATAATTGTTTCCTGTGTGTTAAATTAAATACAGTCCTGTAAATATACAGCGATACAATGAATAGAGATGCAAAGTTTCATCACTAAGGCATAGAAGTACATTTACGGGATATTAGTAAATTTTAGAGTCATAACAAAGTATATCTTTGTTACTTTGTAAAGCCACAGACAGGCTGTTTTAAAGAAATACATGTGGTCAAAGATATCTTTATCATTTTGGTGTCACTAGAAGCCAGATATGTGTTTGCGGTACATCCCACATATTTTCCACTTCTTCAGTACAATTTTAAACTAAGTCCTATCTCTTTTTCTAAATAGCTCTTATATTAACCTTCGATTCCAAAAATTTCTACTAGAATGTCATTTATCGCATCCATTCTATATAGATAAGCAAACAATATTTATCCTAACAGAAACACAAAGCCATTTCAAGATAAGATTAATTCAAGGTAAATATTCTTCCCGTGTAATTTGTAGATATGTTATAATCCCAAAGAAATGTCTGGTGTTTACCCATGACAAATATAATTTATATTATAAAAAATGTGTTCATTTACCTAGGCTTATAAAAAGAAAGCACAGATTTAATGTCATCACCAAATGCAATTTTTCACAATATATGCTTTTATGCATGTGAGGACAAAAATATGGGAATAAAAAATGTTTATTATTAGGTCAATTGTAAAATATAATGGTTATCTCCCAATGAGTTACATAATAATTTTGGTTTTTCACTGTGTATAATGGCTGTCATGATATGTATGTTTTCGTTACATCTTTCTGTTTGGTTTTTCCAGGTTTAATATGCACCTTTACTTTTCACTAACACAAGCTGGGTGTATATAATTATTTTTGTCTATAAATATTTAACAGCCTGTGGAACGATAACACATTTATATCATAATTGCTGACATGGATGTCTACACTAAAAAGATATGATTCATCTTACCAGGGTAACAATATGGTGAAGTAGCATTCACTGACTTAACACGGTTCCCATGGAGATGCTTCATGATTTACCTTCTAGCCAGTATGGAGGGCATGACACATTAAAAATAACATGAAGATTGTGAATATTGGCATGGTTAAGAAGGTTCAGTAGATAAATGAGCTGTTGTCTAAGGGCACGAGCTTAAGCCAATGCAATCAATCCTCAGATCCCACGTGAAGGTAGAAGGTCAGAACTGACTTCACAAATTGACATCCACATTTTTGTGTATCATATATTCCCTCAAAAAACACAACTATTTACTAAAATTTATATTGACAATCTACAACGGGGCTTTCACATGATGTGCTGAGGCAAAATTTTATGCGCAACTGATATTCAAGAGAAATACATACAATTTAAACTTCATTAATATTATATTCTTTATAACTTCACATCTACTAAAAATAAAACATATACGAAAAGAACATTGTAAATAATAAAACAGAAATGGTGCCACTTTCTTATTGCTGGAACAATTTTCTGAATTGAAAGAATTATATTTATGTGATTTATGTACTGACCTCGCCCATGTATTTACTTTATTTTTCCAATGCTATCATCTTGCCCTCGGGAAAACATGACATTTAAATTGTAATCATTATCCTCATAATTTTGTCATGCTCATAAAATAAGCATAAATATTAGTTCTACATCATACTGTGTAGTGAATTCTACTTATTTGTTTCTTTAACTACAACAGTTAGTATCTCTTCCACTTTTAGTCCCACCCCAAATTGGAAAAGCACTTTGCATTGTTCTCCTTGCTTCCATTTCTAACAGAGCTCAAAACAATACTGTCCTCTTATTTATTCTTCTCACAGGAAATATGCGTAAGTTCAAACGATCGTGTCTACACATCTGATCCACATGCAATATTTTGCTCAGGAACAAAAGGTTTTGCTGTGGTTGAAAACTAAGTCCTTGGTGTCTGTTTTAGACAGACATTTTGCAGGGATGTTTTAACACATACTGTGTCAGAACAGGGTGCTGAAGTTCACACTGGAGGTTCCACACTCTTTGAGTAAGGTCATCAAATCACTCTTTTGTCTGGCTGACCTGACAGCCTTTCTTTCCTTGTTTACATTGGGAAAATTTATAACACTTCCAGAGGCAGGTGCTCCTGATCCCTGAGATGATATTCAAAATATTTCTTGGGCTTTGGAGACTTTCATTTCAAATTTTTAGATGTGAAATTGTCAACCAGTAGGATCTATAGAAACATTCCAGAATGGTAAAAATTGAGAACTTTGAAATACTTTTGATCCCAAACGTTTTGATGAAAGAGATTGAAACTCTCTGAACCTAGATTTTCATAGTTAGCAGTTTTAATTGAGAGTTGCTTAGATGTGTTATCATCTCTTTTGCTGGGTTTTATATATTTTCTTGTCATAAAATAGGTAAAATTGAATAGTTATTTATGTTTTATTATCTTGCTATCCTCTGTGTACCAATCTGTGCCCCATGTATTTATTATATGTTGCCCAAACACTAAGTTTGAATGAGTTCAAAATATATGATCAGTAAATCTACATATAAGTGCTATACAAAATATTTCTTAGGTCCAAAGTGGGCCCCCCAAACAGTAGTGCTGCTGATAATACCGTAAATGATGACGTGAGTGTAATCCAGGAAGGATTGATTGGGTAAACAGAAGCCTAAACTCAGCATTCCTCAGAGTTTCTCAAGGCTGGTTTCTGTTTACCAGAAAAACCAATACCCCCCTTATCTGCTCCCATTACTCAGCTATGTGGGGCAGGGGCATCTAGTTCCTGACTAATCCTAACAGACTGTTTCAGCTCAATGATCCCCATCTTGCTGACAGTCATATAAAATCCACTCACTTTTCCAACAAGCTGCAACGCTCTATTCTTGTAGGCAGACCAACAATTTGATTTCTTCCAGGAAACCCTATTTTCCACCCACAGAGTGGTCCAGTTCAGTGGTTTCACTGCACCCTCATTTACAATACCTAAGTTGGTAGAATTACTAGGGCAGAGTTGTTGTGTCGTGCAATGATTACCTAAGTTATAAACTAGCTTTTCTGCCCCTAGCTTCCTGTTTCTTCCTATTCTTCGTTATTGAGAAAAATCAGATCTTAAGAGAAGATGAAGGATACTAAAATGTGTACCAGGCTTTGGCAATACTTGAATATGGTCCAGTGTTTTAGGGTGAATAGTATTGGTACAGGAAGCAGAAATTCTGAGAATTCAGAACATTTTATTTCTGGATAGCTCCATATAAATGATACTGAGAGTTATATTTTTGTGGTGAACTTTTCCAGTGACCTAATGAGATGAATACTAAAGCAAAGAAAAGTGAACAATTAGGTGGCTTGTTGAACGTTTGTTGCTAGGAAGAACAAACCAAGAACTAGACTCCTGAAATCCATGATACTTCCACATAATCTGTTTTTCTGATATCTTCTCTATTATTGCAACATTGCACTTTTCTTAATGCATTATAAAAATAGTAAGATCAATGAAAACTGAGAACATGGTTAGAAGACATTGAAAACATTTTAAAGAAGATATTGAATGCTTGTAACTACTACTTTGACCCACTTTTCATTATTTAACTATTACCAAGACACAAATATTCTTCATAAGGCTTTTCTGTCGAGTACATGTGTTTGAATTTCAATATATTCAAATTAATATCAATAGAGTGATATCATTTTTCCATGCTAGTGTTTGATGAGAGAAGTAATGTAGTTTTCAGTTAAATAACTCAAGCCAAATATTTTTATGTGAATATTACATCTGATTTCTAATAGTCCCCAACAAGTTATTGTATGTGAGATTATTTTATTAATTAATATGAGTTTTATGATAAATTCAAAATTGGGCTTTTGTGTGTGCAGAGCCCACAACTGCAGTACTTATTGTTATGAACACTTGGAGAATGTGTCCAGATTTTGAATCTAGATATTGTGTTAATGGTTCAGTTCACTGAGAACCATTCCCTTTTGTATGTTCCTAAGTCTCATTTTTTTTTGCAATGCAGATAACAAACCAGAAAGTTAATTCAGTTAATTAAATAAAATAGAATTTTATAGGTCTCACTGTTTTCACTGAAAGTCTAATCTTTCTTAGAAGTATTTTTGTTATCATTTAACTGACTTTTACTGTGATCTCAATACTTTAGTTAATTGTAAAAGGGGCATAAATTTTACTTTCTGTGTTATACGTCCCGAAGTATCTTTTTTTTTCTTTTTTTATTGAGAAAAGGAGAAAAAAAAACAAGTTTCCACCTCCTCCCAGCCTCCCATTTCCCTCCCCCTCCTCCCCCCTTACGCCCCCTCCTCCCACCCTTCTCCCTCTCCTCCCACCCTTCTCCCCCTCCCCCCACTCCTTTCCCCCTCCCTCTCCAGTCCAAAGAGCTGTCAGGGTTTTCTGCCCTGTGGTAAGACCTAGGACCTCCCACCTCCGTCCATATCTAGGAAGGTGAACATCCAAACTGGCTGGGCTCCCACAAAGCCATCACATTACGTAGGATCAAACCCCCGTGCCATTGTCCTTTGCGTCTCATCAGCTCTCATTGTTCGCCATGTTCAGAGAGTCCAGTTTTATCCCATGCTTTTTCAGTCACAGTCCAGCCGGTCTTGGTGAGCTCTCAATAGATCAGCTCCACTGTCTCAGTGGGTGGGTGCATCCCTCGTGGTCCCGACTTCTTTGCTCATGTTCTCCCTCCTTCTGCTCCTCATTGGGACTTTGGGAGCTCAGTCCAGTGCTCCAGTGTGGGTCTCTGTCTCTATCTCCATCCATCACCAGATGAAGGTTCTATGATGATATGCAAGATATTCGTCAGTATTGCTCAAGGATAGGGTCATTTCAGGTTCCCTATTCTCAACTGCCCAAGGAACTTACTGGGGACCTCAGCTTGGGCACCTGGGAGCCCCTCTAGGGTCAGGTCTCTTGACAACCGAAGTATCTTAATAGAGATTTGAAATTGGCAGTTGCTATTTCTGTATAGTATGTAGTGGTATCAGTGGTAAGCCCATTTAACTTGAAAATGTAATTATTGACCAATTAGCAATATTATTGCCAACAAAGTGGGAAAAAAACATACTACTTACAGCTGATGGGTAAATGTATTGTTTATTGTGTTTATTCTTCCTTGGGGCCATATATAGCTTTCTAATTGAGAAACACAAAATTGGACATGGTGAAGATTCCTCAGTGGGTTAAAGCATTTGTTGCCAGGCTGGATGACCTGAATTGAATCACCATATCCCCCACAGTAAAAGAAGATAACTATTGCAAGTTGTCTCTTTCCTCTTACGTTATGTGCCTGTGCAATGTGTGTATTGAAACACATGCACATATAAATAAACATATCCAAACACAATAAATAAACATTTAAATTATAAAAAATAAGACAAGTTCACTTTTGTTATTTATTTTCATTTTGTATAGGATAGTTGGCACCTATGTCTCCAGAAGTATATAGTTGCTAAAATAATCCTTAATTGAGTACCATCTATGTGTGCCTGGCCTAGTATCTTATACTGATAAAGGTATAATAATATAAGATGGGCTTCCTTTAAGAGTTGCCATTAAGCAAGAGATGATTCTAGTTAATAATTAATAATAATTAATTGATAATAACTAATAATAACTGAAGAAATGTTTAAAAGGAGTAGTTTATTTTTAATATAGTAGAAGTACTGTGGGGGTACACATGAATTGCTTCGAGAGGTGGGTGACTTTGGAAATTAAAGTTACACTTGACATTGTGCGTGCATAAGCAAAAGGAAAAGAAATGAAGGCAGATGGAAGTGTATGTAGAAAGGTATAATGATTAAAACTTTTCAGGTTAGTGGTGATGATGAAAGTTTATATGGCCAACCATTTTATATTATTTTGGTTGAAACAAAATCACAGAAGTTTTAAAGCACTAAGGCCTGATGGATTATTGAGGCATTTTTTGTTTGTTTGTTTGTTTTGTTTTTTGATGCAGCGTTTCATTGTAGCTTTGGAGTCTATCCTGAAACTAGCTCTTATAGTCCAGTCTGGCCTTGAACTCACAGAGTTCTGCCTGTCTCTGCTTCCTGAGTGCTTGGATTAAAGGCCTGTGCCACCACCACCTGCTCAGCACTAAATGAAAAATTTAGTTGGAAGCCTTCAGTTTCCATGTAAGAAATATGTGCATGCATGTACAATAAAGGGGCAAGTGGGATATATATGCTATGTAGATATATTTGATAAAATACACACTTCAGAATAATGCAACGTATGAGTCATTCCAAGAGTATTTTATAGGGTGGATTCCTGGAATTCACAGATAGGATTTCCAATTCCAGTATGGTAGCAAGTCTAGGCATTTGCATTTCTAGCAAATTTCTAGGTGATTCTGATAGAGCATGTCTAAGAACCATGCTTTGAAAACCATAGTCATTAAATCTGAGTTATTTAATCAGCTCTACAGAAGATGTTTAAAGAAATGCCACTGAGAAACTAGTGAGTCCTCAGAGGGAAGGGCCTTTCCTCGTGTTTCTGGTTGGCTGAAAACCCTACACTTGTTTGAGTTTCAGGTTTCTTTTGTTGCTTTCTTTCCATGAGTACATAAAAGATGAGTAGAAAAATTAAAATACTTATGCAAAAGGTGTGGAAAAAAGTTCAACTTATTATCAATATTGATTTAATTTGACTTATTCTGTCACTAAAATTATCTAATCTATAACAATATGATTCTTGTCAACTATTTTTTTTTACTTCGTGGCAGCAGTATCATCTCATTCAGGGACAATCCGTGGTCCTTCCAGTGTACTCTGCTTATTGAGCAGTTTATTATTGGTTTTATTTTTACCTTGTGAAGAGTTCCTTGACTTCCTCGATGCTCTATAAAATTATGATTGAATTTGCCAGAACCACAACCCACGGTTATAAATTCACGCATAGAAATATCTCACAAAGTAGGGAGAGGCCAGTTTTGTGAAGTTTTTGGTAGCCAAATGCAGCCTGTGGTTTGAAGAATGGCTTTGCTTATTCTTGGCCTAATTTAAACTAGATTTCACTACCCAAATTCTGTTTTAGGGAAAAATGACAAAATTGTGACTCATTGATGAAAGGAGACTAGTAGATTCCTTAATTTGAAGTGCTAGTGAGGACATTCCAAGGCTTATTTTTAGCTAGCAGTAATGAGAGTGAGTGAGAATTGTTTTCGTTCCAAAAGAAAAGCAGTTATGTCAATCTATATGATTCATCAAGTGTAGGTTTTCAAAGAGCTGTTTCAAAGTCACTCATACCTTCTATGTCATAAAGTGAGTATTTTAAATATGTATGACACTATTATCTTTCTTAAATAACCATTTATATTTATTCAAAATGTTTTGGTAGGTAAAGTGGCATATACTTTCAGTTCCAACCCTTGGGAGGCAGAGACAGGTGTACCTTTGAGTTTGAGGTCAATCTGGTCTACATAGCAATTTCCAGGTCAGTTGGAGCCAGGTGGTGAGACTCTAGGTAAAAAAGAAGGAAAAGCAACAGAGAAGAAGAAAGCATATTTTAACACAAATATGTGTAAATTATACAACACCATGTAATCTGCTTTGTAACTGCTACATCTCAGGTGTTCTATCTTTTATTGAAAGAAGTTTTCATGCAATATATTTAATCATGTTTTTCCCCTTGCTCCTTTAGTTTTTCCCCAAACACTCAACTTTATGGCTTTTTTCTTTTCTCTCTTTAAAATACATAAAGCAAAAACAAAACTAATATAAACAGAATCACACAGGCAAAAGCCCCACAAAACCATAAAAAATGAAAATCAAAATAAATAAACAAAAGACAAAAAGAGGGGGGCAAACAATACTATTGAGTTCATTTGGTGATGGCCAACTACTTCTTGATTTGGGGTCTGCCCTGCCCTGTCATTTGGTTAAAATACCCTGTAAATCTATATAGAAAAAAAATGATTTCTTTTACTAGTGAGTATTAATTGCAGATAGCTTAATGGTTGGGTTGGAAACTAAGTCCAGTTCCTTCTTTCAATGTTGGGATCTGTTCTTCCTTGAACCTTTACAGGTCTTGTGTGTTGCCACAGTCTCTCTGAATTCATATTTGCTTCAATCCTGCTATGTCTCAAGGGCATTGTTTCCTTGGAGTCAATCACAATCTCTGGCTTTTATACCATATCTGCTTCCTCTTCCACATAGATGCCTTAATCATGATGGGGAGGGTTTTAATAAAGATATCTCATTTTGGACTGAGTCTCTCACTTCATATTTTCCAATTGTGGATGTCCGTGTTTAATTTCCATTTACGGCAAGAAAAACCTTTTCTGATATAAGGGCAAACAGAGATACTGAACTATGAGTAGAGCAGTGTGTCATTAGGGATCGTTTCTTTGCTTTACTGTCCTAGTCACACATTGGGGCGACATCTGTCAGCGTCCAACCTCAATGGGTTCATACATTCCAAGGTAGGGGCTTGTGGAAAAGAAATGTTAGGCAGAATAAACAGAGATACAAAAGAAATACAGAGACATAGGATACTGCTGGACTGCATCTCAGTGAATGCTGAAATCTGCCCATATTTATTTCTTGTGATCTTTAAATATCCCAATCCAAAAAAATGTGAATAAAGCAAAGGACATTTTTTATCACAATACAAGGAACAGACAAAGTGATTGCCATCTTAATACTCAAAACATCAAATACTTGACCTTAGGTCAAGATATCTTTGTTAGTAGTCACACCCTAAGTTACATCTACTCTCTATAACCTTGAAGGAGCAAGAATAAACATTAACTCTCTGACCTTTAGTCAAGGTGAAACAGATCCATTTCTGTGGGCCCCCATAGTTTATCAGTTCTCAACATGTGGGTTATGACCCCTTTGGGTTCGATAGACCCTTTCACAGAGTCACCTAACACCAACAGAAAAGGAGATATTTACATTATGATTCATAACAGTAGCAATATTACAGTTATGAAGTAAGAATGAAAATAATTTTGTGGTTGAGGGTCACCACAGCATACTAAACTATATTAAAACTTTGCAGCATTAGGAATGTGAGAACCATTGCTTTAGCAGAATAATAGTATTAGGTTTTCCTCTATTCCCCTGTCTTCATAAGCTGTCTAGTTCAGGTTCTTGGCCACTTTAGCAGTATTAGATAGAGGCTCCATCTCATGGCTTGAGCCTTAAATTCAATCAGAAAGCAAGGAACTCAGGACCGCAAGGGGTGCACCCACACACTGAGACAATGGGGATGTTCTACTGGGAACTCACCAAGACCAGCTGGCCTGGGTCTGGAAAAGCTTGGGATAAAACCGGACTCTCTGAACATAGTCGACAATGAGGACTACTGAGAACTCAAGAACAATGGCAATGGGTTTCTGATCCTACTGCACGCACTGGCTTTGTGGGAGCCTAGGCAGTTTGGATGCTCAACTTACTAGACCTGGATGGAGGTGGGGGTTCCTTGGACTTCCCACAGGACAGGGAACCCTGATTGCTTTTCGGGCTGAGGAGGGGGGGGACTTAATTGGGGGAGGGGGAGGGAAATGGGAGGCGGTGGTGGGGAAGAGACAAAAATCTTTAATAAATAAATAAATTAAAAAAAAGAAAAAAAAACTAATGTTTAACAAATTCAAATGTAAAAATTAAAAAAAGAAAGTGCTTAATTACTCCTATAACATTTGTAAAACTATTTCACCAGTATATGTTCTAGACATATCAGTGACAGGAGATCTTGATGATTAACTTTCTCTGCCTCTTCCTGTAGCTTTCAGGGTACCTCCAGTGTCATGAGCATTGGCTGGTAGTGGTTAAGCTTTTAAGTTATTTTCATAGTAGGCTCAGTCTAGTTCTGAGGACCTTGGAGTCTGGGAAGATGATTCAAATTTTAGTTAAACAACAAAAGACAGAAAGTTCAAAAGGTCATTTATGTAAAACCTACAATACTATATAGCCCAAAAGCCTAAGGTATCAGAACAAGTTGTCCCAGCTCTTGGGGAAGACAGGCAAATTAGTCTGCTGTGTGTGTTCTCACTTGGTTCGCAGGTGATTGCATTAGACTGACCCACATAAAGGGAGGATTGTTCCCAACTTAATTCATTCAGACTCAAATACTTTTCATTGTTGGAAAGTCTGTGACTCTAAGTATTTGTTTCTTAATATCATCAATCTGGCATCTAAAATTAAGTACCACAAGGTCTGTGATTCATTTTGAATTATGCTTTGTAAAAATTGAAAAAAACTACACCTGGATAATTTTTCTTTTTGAATAAGGATATCCAGTTGTTCAAGCACAATATTTTTTTGCTTAAGTCTGATGCTGTCGTCCTTTTGTCAAAGATCAGCTAACTGTTCATATAGGTCTGTTTTTTTTTGCTTCCTATTCTGTAACGTTGATCTATCTGTCTGTTGTTTACCAATATCACAGTGCTTTGATTATTTCATGGTAATACTTTAAGTCAACTCCTGTAAGCCTCCCAGCTTTGTTTTCTTTCATTATTATGTGTGCTATTCTGAGTCTCTTACCCTCTCTCTCTATAAACTTGAAAACCATGAATAATATATTAGCCTTTTGACTGGGGCTGTGCTTATTCATTAATTTGAAGATAACATGTTGAAAATATTGAGTCTACATTTCCATGGAAATGGAACAAGGGCCATTTATTTTATTCTTTGTTTTCTTTTACTGTAATCTTCTAATTGCCTCAATCATATCTAATTTATTTCATTTGTATCTATAGTAGCTCATACTGATATCTTTAAATTCCGATTTCACTTGTTTACTGTTGACATGTACGAAAGTGACTTACATGATTATACATATTAGCTCATATTGTAAAGCTTCTACTGTTTTCATGAGGTGTTTTATTGTTAGTCATTTCAAATTTTCTATGGTTATAATCATGTCATCAGTGAATAAAACGTATTAACTGCTTTAACATTAACATATGTGTTCTCTTTTTTCCTATTGTGTTAAGGTTTAAAAGTCTTAGTGAAAGACAACATTGTTACCTTCTTCCAAATATTGATATTGTCAGTAGGTATGCTGGTTAGTTTGTGTCAACTTGCAACAAACTGGAATCACCTAGGAAGGGGGAACCTCCACTGATGAATTGCCTCCATTGTATTTTCTGTGGGCATACCTAGGGGAATTTTTCTTAAAAAATGATTGATGTTGGAGGATGCTGTCCACTGTGGACAGTACCACACTGGAAGTGTATGAGAAAGCAGGCTGACCAAGCTACTGGTATCAAGCCACTAAGTAACATTCCTCCACAGACTCTATTTCAGATATTGCCTTCTGGTTACTATCTTAGGTCCTTACCTGACTTCCCTCATTTATGGACTATGACATGTAAGGTGAAATAAATTATTTCCCTTCCAAGATACTTTTGGTCAGTGTTTTACCATAGCAATAGAAAAGTAAGCTAGAACAGTATGCTTCTCTTGTCTCACCATTTAATATGACATTGAGTCAAGAATATGTATTAAATAATTACGTACTCATCATCTTGTTTGGAATTCTGCAGTCACTCTTCTTTGCTTTTTGTAGATTTTTCAATAATTGATGGCATTTATTGCTGTTTTATTTTACAAGTGAATGGCAATTTGTTCATTCAGTTGCTAGTTAATAAAACATTGAGCTGTTTTCAAGTTAGAGCTGTTACAAATTTAGCAGAAGTGAAAATTTGCAGTCAAATTTTAGAGTGAACTTGTTCTCTACTTTTTTTTCCTTTATTTATTTTTATTCATTAGCCTTAGTTGACAGTCTCTTACATGTATATATAACATGCTGATTATTCTCTGCTCTTCCCTTCTTTATCTTCCCCCCTCTTTTTATCTCTCTTTTATTCCTATATGTACCTTCCCTAGATTTATGTCATTTTCTTTGCTGACTCACTGAGGTTAGCCAGGCCATGCTCACATTTTAATTCCACCAGCAATTCTGCATAACTCTTGCATTGGATATATTATCTAAATTTCATCTTTCTTGTGTATTTTTGTGTTATTTTCAGGAACTACTTTCATGTTGTGTGTTATTCCCCAAATCATCTAGTAGTCATAGACTTTTGGTTACTTTCAACTGTGAAGTATTAATTTTTGACACAATGAATCAACGTTTCATGTTTAAAAAAAACACCATAATAAAAAAGAAGCCCTGACCACTTTAATTTAGCATAGTATAATTTGTATTACATTTAAGATTAAAAATAGGTTCAATGTCCTTTATTTATTTATGGCTAGAAACCAATTATAAGTGAGTACATCCCATGTTCCTCTTTTTGGGTCTGGCTTACCTCACTCAGGATAGTGTTTTCTATTTCCATCCGTTTGCATGCAAAATTCAAGAAGTCATTGTTTTTTTTTTACTGCTGAGTAGTACTCTAATATATATATATATATATATTATACTTTCTTCATCCATTCTTCCATTGAAGGGCAACTAGGTTGTTTCCAGGTTCTGGCTATTACAAACAATGCTGCTTTGAACATAGTTGAGCATATACTTTTGTTGTATGATAGGGCTGTACCCACACACTGAGACAATGGGGATGTTCTATCGGTAACTCACCAAGGCCAGCTGGCCTGGGTCTGAAAAAGCCTGGGATAAAACCAGACTCGCTGAACGTAGCGGACAATGAGGACTACTGAGAACTCAAGAACAATGGCACTGGGTTTTTGATCCTATTGCACGCACTATCTTTGTGGGAGCCTAGGCAGTTTGGATGCTCAACTTACTAGACCTGGATGGAGGTGGGGGTTCCTTGGACTTCCCACAGGACAGGGAACCCTGATTGCTCTTTGGGCTGATGAGGGAAGGGGACTTGATTGGGGGAGGGGGAGGGAAATGGGAGGCGGTGGCGGGGAAGAGACAGAAATCTTTAATAAATAAATAAACAAAAAAAGATTAAAAATAATCTCGTTTTTGAATGAAGGCACAGATAATATTTTTATACTATAAATAAAAAAGCAAATTAATCCTCTAGTTGTGTTTGCTTTTATATACCATTGTTCTAGATATACTAGAAATAGCAACCTGATAAAGTACAGTAATACTGCAGAAGATAATTGCAGAGAGAAGTAGCAGTATTCCAATCACCATGTATGATATTTTTACCGTAGACAAAAAGAAATCCTAACATTAAAAATATATACATTAGTAGAAATTAATATCAGTGAGATGCCTCAGTAAATTAGTAGAATACAAAATTTCTATATTCTATGCATACAAAATAAAGAACATTTTTGCATATAACTTATAGGGAACATGAAGTAATTAGCTAAGTATAGTAACACTCACAGAACAACAAAAGCAAGAAACAAGCTTAACTAGGATTTTTCTTTTCTACCTGTGTGTATGTGTGTAGCATATCATCTCTGCGAATAAGCATTTGTATGTGTTTGCACATTAGCGCACACAAGTATCTGCACACATGAATTTTGATTTCCAGAGATCAATATTAGGTTTTTAAATCAGTCTTTAGTTTCTTGAGACAGAGTCTTTCACTGAATTCAAAGCCCATGGCTTCAGCTACATTGGCTGGCCAATAAACTTTAGCTATTTGTCACCTCTGACTCCCTCCCTGCTGCCCAATATCACTAGAGTTACAGACACATGCCACCATTCTCAGCTTTTACATGGGAAACCCTGTCTTAAAAAAACAAAAAAGAGCACCAAAAGATACAGGAAATATGCTACTTGTTTTAAAAGAGCATGGCATCGTACTATATAGTCAGATAGTATTAAATGGCGAAAGATCTAAGAAAAGAGTGTGAAATATTTTCATGAACCTCATTTAGGAAAAGAGATATAATAAAAAGAATAGTATATAAGTTTAAAACCATGTACCTGTTAGTTGCCAAATCTTTAAAGAAAACTCTTCAAACCTTGTACCTATTAGTTGCCAAGTCCATAAAGAAAACTCTTCTTCTCTGGACTGTAATCAAGTATGAATAGCTCCTCAGCCTGGGTTGGAGCAGTGTGCCCCATTCCCATACTGGGAGTTTGCTTTCAGCCTTTGCAGGTCTGTGTGTGCTGACACAACATCCACCGTGGGGTCATAAGTACAAGTGCCTCTCTGTGTCTGGAAAACAGGTCCATTGTATTAATCCACTACTTCTGGCTCTTAAACCCATCTGACCCTCTTTCTTGATGATCCCTAATCTGTGAATGGAGGGGATGTTACATGGAAGTCCCATTTAAGATCGAACACTCTGCAGCCTCTTATATTCTGCACCTGATGCCGTTATCAACCTCAGTTTGTATAACTATTTACTCAAGACAAAATGGAGGCTTAAACTTTGTTAAAATACCTAAGTTTTCAGCACGGGACTAGATAAAGTAGACAGTGTAATCCTTGTAATACTTGAGAGGCTAAACTGAAACCCGAAATCCTAAGTTCAAGGCTGGCCCGGATACACAAAGTGATTAAGGGGAGCTGGAACTACATACTCAAGACCCCATCTTAAACAAAATAGATCAAACACAGAAATCAGCACATATTTTCCCCAAATCTGGAAATAATGGACATTATTGGACAAGAACACAAGCAATGAGAAACAACAGAAGCTATTCGTTCACACTATTCATAATTTGGGGGGAAGAATTTCATATTTTCACTTATGGGATAACAATTCAATAAACATATTTGGTCAAGGAAAAGAAAATAAATTTCTCTCTGTTCTTTTTTATTGTTTTTATTGACCTATATACAATTTTCCACTCCCTTTACTTCTTCCCAGCTCCTCTTCTGCCCAGATCCCCATGCTCCCAGTTTACTCAGCAGATCTTGTCTTTTTCTACTTCCCATGTAGATTAGTTAAATCCATGTATGTCTCTCTTAGGGTTCTCTTTGTTGTGAATTGTAGGCTGGCTTTCTTTTGCTTTATGTCCAAAAGCCACTTATGAGTGAGTGCATATTTTATTTGTCTGTCACGGTCTGGGATACCTCACTCAGTATGGTCTTTTCTAGATCAATCCATTTGCCTGAAAATTTCAAGATGTCATTATTTTTTCGCTCTGTAATACTCCATCATGTAAATGTACTACATTTTTTTTATCCATTCTTTGGAGGATGGGCATTGGCATCATTATTTGTAATACCCAGATCATGGAAACAACATAAATGCTTCTCTTTGGTCTTAATTCTTACCTGGCAACCTTATAACCGAAGCTGGGATGACAAGTGCAAAACAGAACAAAAGCTCATTAATATTACTAGAACTGTGCAAAATTCAAAGAGGTACATTAGAGCTACAACTTAAATACTATCTTCTATGGAAAACCATGTTTTCCATGAATGAAACAGTATATGGAGCTTGACTCTATAATGGTGGCAAATAGAAGGAAACCTGAGAGAGTACGGTGGATGGGAGCTAGATGGTTCAGTTTATTAAGTACACTATTCTTGTGTCATCTCCAGGCACAAAAGGAGTGAGCATTTTTCTCTGGTAACCAGACTGTCCTTTCCTGTAGAAAGGAAGAACACCTTGTAAACTTATGTCTAGCATCTAGACAAATAAGAGAATGGCTCCTTCTGAATTGCTTTTGGCTCAAACCAACCTTTGCCTTGGTGGCATATTTTAGAATGACATATTCCAGTATTCTATCGTTAGATGACAACCTGATAATTTATTTTATTAATTTGTTATTTATGATTGTTTGAAAAATTGGTTTTGATGCTTTGGAAAACAACCTTAAGTTTTTCTAAATTAATAAAATGTTGATTTAGTTATATTGATTAGAAAAGCATGGTTCACTGTTGTTTCTTTCTGTTAGGAATCTGTCAAATATTTGTCATTGATCTTTGAACAGATTTCCTCATTATTTTATCCGAGAATTTCTCCTGAAAGCTTTTTAAAACTCATTTTGGAACATCATGTAAAATGTGAATTTATGCTCCTTGTCATTATTTAATCTTTGAAATGATACTTTATCATTGCTGAAATCAGTGTGGGTACATTGAACAAGTTTTGAGAGCCACTCTGTAGGACTGAATCATTAACTGGTAATTTTACAGTGGATCAAGTACTATATTTTCATTACTTTGAAAAAAATAATGACCTTGCAATTGACTCTTGCATTTAACATTTTTATCTTAGCTTTCCTACTATTAAATGCAACTGTTTGCATTGACCACATAAGTCAGAAAAATCAGTGGGTGAGAGTTTAAACTAATTCAGTTTAATTCCAACAATGATAGCCGTAACTGGCAATTTACCAAATCAAAGGCCAGAGTTGCAGTCAAAACTCTGTTGGTTTGTAGCAATTGGCCTTCAAATTTAGAGTATTTTTTTGGGCTTGCTATAGCGCTCATAAGAACTCATTAATATGGTGTTGGTAAAAAAAAAATCAGTTCTCAGTGATTTAGGAAGTCAAAACAGCTGTGTAAAAACCAGTACTGTCATTCTACCTACTGTACAATTTTCTATGAATAGTTATTTTATCATTTACTGATTAGAGCATTTGAGTAACAGTTTTCTTCAATGGGAAAAAATATTCTCGTCTTGTATGATCACACAGAACTCCTTAGTTCTCAATGGCCACATACCCATCTTATTTCTATTGAAAATAACTACATATCTTAGAAGCAGATCAACACTGAATTGTCTGTGGCATTTCTAGAATACAACTTTCCATATTAGAAAAATGAACAATTAGGGATTGCTGCTCTGTGATGATGAAGTTGCAGAAACCAGACCGATGACTTAGGCAATGAACATTTGCTAGTAAAGCTGACTGGACAGAATGGTATACTATGTGGTGAACCAAGGCCCCCAATAGCACCAGGATGATTGAAGAGGAGTTGAAGAGGTGGAAAACATAGAGAAGCAAAGGGATGATATGGTGGGACAAGGAGGTGAACAGAATTAGGGTGGATGATGTGAGATTCCCAAACAATAAAGAATTATGATAAGTAGAAAAGTGTTAGCTTCATGAAAATAGTCCTATTAAGGAAAAAAATCATCATGCAACTAGGCATTTTGATAATGCTGACATGCTCACTTTCTCAAAACACAGATCTTCATATAGAATTTAATCTAAACACAAAGACAGTTTATTAAATCATTGAACCTAAAATCTAAAGTAGCTCAAAGACTGAAAGTACAAATGAATACTAATAACTAGCATTTATTAATGTCAGGCATTATCATAACAGATTTGCATGGATTATTTAATTCATTATTTTAATTTAGTTACTTTTAGTTGACAAGTAATAATTGTGTGTATTTATGAAGTGCACTGTGATATTTTGATCTGTTTTACATTGTGTGATGATTAAATAAAGCTAATTAGTGTATTTATCACCAATATATCTTTCTTTTGTGATAAGAACTTAGACACTCTAGTAGGAAAGAAAGTTAGGAATCATTTTGGAAATTGAGCTGGTTTCTCAAAATTAAAAATACAATTATCATATCATCCAGTAATTAATTGCTCTAGAGGATGTCTCTTTACTGTCTCTCTGTCTTGTCTCTATCTATGTATTCATATATCTCTATATCTTTCTATGTATCCCTCTATGTATGTACATAAGTATGTATCAATATATCTCTCTATGTATACATGTATATACATACATATGTACATATATCTCATCTGTGTATTAATGTGTGTATGTATCATCCATGAATCTATATGTCCAGCTATCATCTATCTATCTATCTATCTATCTATCTATCTATCTATCATCTATCTATCCATCCATCTATCTAACTAATTATCTAACCACCCACCCAAATTAAAATGTCGAGCAGATATAATAACTTTCATTTAATTCCTAAAGAAACATTTTGACCTAGACATTATATTGTCATTTTCTGAATAAGAGGAAATAATAGGCAAATAACTCTTTCAAAGATTAAACCAGAACAGATTCTAAATTCTTTCAATGGTTATAAGGGACCAAGATACACATTAATATATAATCTATTGTTTCATTAAGCTAGGAAATTTTACTTGTTTTTTCTATATTATTGATGATGTTCAAGTTATATTATGGGCTACCCAATGCATTAAAGAAAATCATGGAGGCAATAACATCCACCTGACCTTTCCTATTTATCTCCCATGAAGCACTTTATAAGATATTTTGACCTTAATGATAATATGCACTTTATCTTCAGAAATGACTAGGCTGAAACAACACTACAAAATATTTTAAAATCATTTAAATTATATATGCAGACATATTCACAAGCAAATCTGGGTCACCAACCATTTCCATGTACGTGAGAGACATATAACAGTATTTATTATATTTATCATAGTTTTGAAGGCATCAGGTTGTCTTGTTTCCAACTGTTTGGACTTTTAAACTGATAGCTAAATCCATTGTCATTACTGCTGTTTGTATTATAGATCCTCAAGGCAATAAGTTTCTATTAGAGCAGTATATTAAATAACTTGAAAAATATTTCTACCAATCAAATCGTTCTAAAGCTTTTGATTGTTTCTTTCTCATTATTAGATTGACATAAGTTGTTTTAATGGCAAATAAACCATGCTGAGTTTCAAAAGGATGCCAAATGAGACCATATTCTGGTTATAATTTGTAATAAAGTTCCAAAGAAGAAAACAAATAATACCACTAACAACAGGCAATTCCAAGCTGTTTAATAGCACAGGAAAACTAAGGGTGAAGGTATTTTTGTAGTTTATCTTTGAAAAAACAATTCTGATCTTGCATAAGTATCTAATTATTTGGATATAGTGGATATCTTGTCCAAATTATATTTTCAAATTATACTAATAGATGCCAGGGTTCCTATTATTCACTGAAATGACCATATTTGTGTTACTTTGAGATTGAAGAAAGTTTGATTTGGAATTTTAGTCAGCAATAAGTGGCCATTTCTATGTACAGAAGTATGTACTCAATAGTTGTTAGCCTAGACATTGTGGCTACAGAACATTTTAAGATCACATAAAATTGTAATGTCATTCTATTTCATCAATACTGTGAATTGGACTTTAGAAACATTTGGGTTTTGATCAACACAAACTTAAGATGTTCTTAAAGCTCAGGTCATGTTATGAAGAAACACAGTTCATTTTTATACACAGTGAAAATACTTGCTTTATTTCCTAAGCAAAAGCCAAGAATCTAAAATGAATTATTTAATGAAGCTTGTGTCATACAAACATCTTTAAAGAAAAACAGACTAGGTAAGCCACAATTTCTAAACAAGAAGAAAATGGGAGTATGCGCATTACATTTGTACTGTTTGTCAATTTCATAGATAAATTAAATGAATAATGCATTTTAACAAATGGATAATTACATCAGGCTTCACAAATCCCCTCAAATTGATTAATGAAATACAAAATGCTGTGATCTTCATTGGTTTTTTTTTCATACAGTATATTCTGATTGTTTTTCCCCTATCCCAATTGTTCCTATCTCTTTCCCACGTTCCCACCCACCCAACTTCATACCTTCTTTCTATTTTAGAAAACAAAAAAGGCAAACACAATAGCAAATAAACCAGAATAAATAACAACAACCAAAACAGAGAAAGTGGGAGCTGGAGAGATGGCTTAGAGGTTAAAAACACTGGCTGCTCCGAGTTCAATTCTCATCAACGATGGCTCACAAAGATCCGTAATGAGATCTGGTGCCCTCTTCCTGCCTGCAGGCAGACAGCAGGCAGACATCCAGATAGAAATCTGTATACATAATAAGTAAACAAATTTTAAAAAACAGAAAAAGCTCAAAAAACCACACATGAAAATAAAAAAAAAAATGGAACCAAAATACACTAACAAAGACTAGTAAGATAAAAATGCTCAAACAAAATGATAAAAAAAAAGTTTACAAAAATACCAGTGAGTTCTTTCTGGGCTGACCATCTACTGCTGGACATAGGACTTGCCCTTAAGTGTGGTTAATGTACCCAGTGAAACTCCACTGGAGAAATTAATTTTTTTTCTTTTGCAGGCAGATGCATGTTGTTTTAAGCAATCCATTCTGAAATGTCTAGATCATTCTAGCCTAGCAAATAGGATCAAGATGGGTAGTTTCTGTTACTTTTACTGCATTGGCTTGTAGAACAAAGACATAAATTTTCTCCTTTTTATTTACTATATGAAGCTTTTAGTCACACTTTCAAACTGCATGTAGCTCTAGCTAAAAGCCTTCTCTGTAGGTATTCCTGAATACCCAGGGTTAGAGCCATAGGCTAGGAGCTCCTGTGCAGATGTCTAAGTGATATGATGTGTTTATAGGTAATGGCTGCAGTGATGAATTATGTCTTATGTAATGAATGCTTTGGATGATCACTTTCTAAAATTAATGTTATTTATAACGCTAGCAAATTGCAGTTCTGAAACTGAATAAATGCACCTTAACATTCACCCCAGATGTGGTGGTTCAACAAAGTTCAAGGCCTGTCTGAGAAATATAAAACCCTCTCTCAGACAGGCAGTGGTGGCACATGCCTTTAATCCCAGCACTTGGAAGGCAGAGAAGTGAATCTCTGTGAGTTCGAGGCCAGCTCTGGTCTATAAGAGAAACTTTGTCTTGAAAAAAAAAAAGACCTTTTTAAGAACTTTTCTGAAAACAACAAAAGCAGCCACAGAATTACACAGCATTTGCTCAGTTACATTCATTATTTTAGATCAGTATTTTCAGCTACTCCCCTCCTTTTTTGAAAAGAAAAAAAGAGTTATTGGAAACAATTGAGTCAGTCCTAAATAAATCTAGAATATGATTTTATCAATGGCTGATGAATTACACTTCAGTGTGTTGATAAGGATATCTGTCTTCTAAGGAGCTATGCATTTTCCTTTCACTAATTGCACTAGAGGAAAGTCTTTTTCCGAAGAGAGTAATGGTTTATAAGAAGACATTTTTAATTCCCCCAAGTGTTGAAAGGAAAAAGAAATACCTCAAACTCTTAACAAGAAAGAAGATACTTTCAAACAATTTAGTATATGTTCAGAAATAATAGCTAAATTGGTGATTTTTTTGTTTTGTTTTTTTTTGTTTGTTTGTTTGTTTTTATTTGGAATCTTAGTGATTCCATGCTTGGCAATGGGCTCTTCAATCAAGGAGTTAAATCTCTGGGCGCAGTATCATTGCACATATCCAATTACTGTAAAAACAAATGTGTACATACACACATATTAATTGATGACAGATGTTCTTATTTTCACACAGAATTATGAAATCTTCAGGCTATGAAAAATAATAGCTAAAAATTAGACAACCATTAATAATAGAATTAATTAGATTCTGGTCCTATAGTTAAGAAAATGAAGTGAGAGTTGGAATACCACCCGAAGTTTTGTCATTGTCCAAGTAGCAAAATGCATCTAATTAATACTAATAAGCTGAATAGAATACTAACTAGATGCTATTTATATGCTACTTTACACATATGAGCCAAAAAAGAAGAAAGGATATGGCCTTTCAGAACTGTATTAAAAAATTCAGTGTCATTACCCATAATACATGATTTAAAAGATACTTGTACCATCTGAAAATATTGACCTTCATCATAAATACATAACATTTTCTCTAAACTGAATATATTCTATAACAGGACTTTGGAAGAGGAATGGCTTTGTTTTCATACGTTTTCTGTGAAAAACAAATCAGTTTATTAACTACAGAAATTAGACTTCTGTTCTTTTGCCACAGTAATTGTGATCTTTTCTGGTCCATGTTGAGACTCTGCATATCTCCTTAGGGCATCTGTGCTATCAAGATGAAAGTAGATCATTTTCCTGCATTTACTTTGATGTTAATCAGAGTGGTCATTCATGTTGCTTCATGATTCTCAGAGAGAACTTTCAAAATGAAATTGGTGGCTGGTTCCCAGCCCAAATCAGAATAGTAGTGTCAGATGAGAGGTATTTTTTAGTGTTTTGTCACATTTCATTTTGATTTTTACTTCTTTGTCTATTTGACATATGTTCTTAACTGGAATACTATAAAATTTTTATCACAGCAAGTTTGAAATGACCACATTACTCATGAGCTTGAGAGTCAGAAGTGAGATTTTAGCTTCTCTCAAAGCTGTGAAAATGGAACTTTATAGTACTCTACCCTGGTATATGTTGTTTTATGAGGCACATTTTATTCCACTTTACTCTTTTTTTCATTCCCATTCATTATTTTCATCCTGCATTATAGAATTTGTATTATAGATTTTCTAGTATATAATACTTTGATTTAAGCTCTAATTTTGTGATAGCTTCTGCAATTTTTCCAACTGATAATGTCTAATTTTTAATTACCATATTTTTCTGTATGGTATTATTTTTCAAACTGTACATGCTTGTATGTATCAATATACTTGCATACACTAGCATGTGTGTGGATGACAAAACCCCCAAGTATCAGTCCTCACATTCTGCTTTGTTTTAATCAGGGCCTCTTCTTTGTCATTTTGTACACTAGGCTTGCTAGTCTCCAGGCTTCGAGGAAGCATCCTGTGTCTTCCATCCTTCTCATAATACAAGTACTGGGATTTTAGACTTGAGCTACGGCATCTGGCTTTATCTAGATGCTTGAAATGTGAACTCAGATCCTCACACTTATATGGAAGATACTTTAGTGACAAGGACATGCTACAAGCCCCTTTTCTAAGTTTCAAATTGACTATTTAAAAACATTGTTTATTATAGTAAACTGTTGCATTTCATTGCAAAAGAGACAATATTGGATTTCAGAACAAGCCGAAACTATTGCTTGATTGAAATATGAAAAAGAAACATTTGGTACTTCTTTAAAAAGTGATTAAAACATTTTTTTTTAAATTTATTTATTTATTAAAGATTTCTGTCTCTTCCCAGCCACCGCCTCCCATTTCCCTCCCCCTCCCCTAAATAAGTCCCCCCCCCCCCGTCAGCCCGAAAAGCAATCAGGGTTCCCTGTCCTGTGGGAAGTCCAAGGAACCCCCCACCTCCATCCAGGTCTAGTAAGTTGAGCATCCAAACTGCCTAGGCTCCCACAAAGCCAGTATGTGCAGTAGGATCAGAAACCCAGTGCCATTGTTCTTGAGTTGTCAGTAGTCCTCATTGTCCGTTATGTTCAGAGAGTCCGGTTTTATCCCAGGCTTTTCCAGACCCAGGCCAGCTGGTCTTGGTGAGTTCCCAGTAGAACATCCCCATTGTCTCAGTGTGTGGGTGCACCCCTCATGGTCCTGAGTTCCTTGCTCGTGCTCTCTCTCCTTCTGCTCCTGATTTGGACCTTGAGAATTCAGTCCTGTGCTCCAATGTGGGTCTCTGTCTCTGTCTCCTTTCATCGCTTGCTGAAGGTTAATATTCAGGAGGATGCCTATATGTTTTACTTTGGGTTCTCCTTATTTAGCTTCTCTAGGATCACTAATTATAGGCTCAATGTCCTTGGTTTATGGCTAGAAACCAAATATGAGTGAGTACATCCCATGTTCCTCTTTTTGTGTCTGGCTTACCTCACCCAGGATAGTGTTTTCTATTTCCATCCATTTGTATGCAAAATTCAAGAAGTCCTTGTTTCTTACTGCTGAGTAATACTCTAATATGTATATATTCCATACTTTCTTCATCCATTCTTCCATTGAAGGGCATCTAGAGAGGCCTTATCATACAACAAAAGTATATGCTCTACTATGTTCATAGCAGCATTGTTTGTCATAGCCAGAACCTGGAAACAACCTAGAGGTCCTTCAGTGATTAAAACTTTTAACATATCCATAGTCATGGTGGACACTTTATATAGCACATACATATTAGTTGAGCTTGAGTCTTTCTTTTTTTTATTAATTTATTTATTTATTAAAGATTTCTGTCTCTTCCCGGCCACCGCCTCCCATTTCCCTCCCCCTCCTCCAATTAAGTCCCCTCTCCAGCCCAAAAAGCAATCAGAGTTCCCTGTCCTGTGGGAAGTCCAAGGAACCCCCACCTCCATCCAGGTCTAGTAAGTTGAGCATCCAAACTGCCTAGGCTCCCACAAAGCCAGTGCGTGCAGTAGGATCAAAAACCCATTGCCATTGTTCTTGAGTTGTCAGTAGTCCTCATTGTCCGCTATGTTCAGAGAGTCCGGTTTTATCACAGGCTTTTCCAGACCCAGGCCAGCTGGTCTTGGTGAGTTCCCAGTAGAACATCCCCATTGTCTCAGTGTGTGGGTGCACCCCTCGAGGTCCTGAGTTCCTTGCTCGTGCTCTCTCTCCTTCTGCTCCTGATTTGGACCTTGAGAATTCAGTCCTGTGCTCCAATGTGGGTCTCTGTCTCTGTCTACTTACATCGCTTGCTGAAGGTTAATATTCAGGAGGATGCCTATATGTTTTTCTTTGGATTCTCCTTATTAGCTTCTCAAGGATCACTAATTATAGGCTCAATGTCCTTGGTTTATGGCTAGAAACCAAATATGAGTGAGTACATCCCATGTTCCTATTTTTGGGTCTGGCTTACCTCACTCAGGATAGTGTTTTCTATTTCCATCCATTAGCATGCAAAATTCAAGAAGTCCTTGTTTTTTATTGCTGAGTAGTACTCTAATATGGATATATTCCATACTTTCTTCATCCATTCATCCATTGAAGCACATCTAGGTTATTTCCAGGTTTCTGGCTATCACAAACAATGCTGCTATGAACATCGTAGAGCATATACTTTTGTTGTATGATAAGGCCTCTCTTGGGTATATTCCCAAGAGTGGTACTGCTGGGTCCAGGGATAAGTTGATCCCGAATTTCCTGAGAAACCGCCATACTGCTTTCCAAAGTGGTTGCACAAGTTTGCATTCCCACCAGCAATGGATGAGTGTACCCCTTTCTCCACCACCTCTCCAACAAAGGCTATCATTGGTGTTTTTTTTTTTATTTTAGCCATTCTGACAGGTGTAAGATGGTATCTTAAAGTTGTCTTGATTTGCATTTCCCTGATCGCTAAGGTAGTTGAGCATGACCTTATGTGTCTTTTGGCCATTTGAAGTTCTTCTATTGAGAATTCTCTGTTCAACTCAATGCCCCATTTTATAATTGGGATGGTTAGCCTTCTAAGGTCTAGTTTCTTGAGATCTTTATATATTTTGGAGATCAGACCTTTGTCAGTTGCGGGGTTGGTGAAGATCTTCTCCCAGTTAGTGGGTTGCCTTTGTGTCTTAGCGACAGTGTCCTTTGTTTTACAGAAGCTTCTCAGTCTCAGGAGGTCCCATTTATTCAATGAGGTCCTTAATGTCTGTGCTGCTGGGGTTATACGTAAGAAGTGGTCTCCTGTGCCCATGTGCTTTGCCATGTTATTCAAGCCAGCTTCAGTACAGAAAGAAGAATACAAACTAAAAAGTGATTCTAGAATTAGTTTATATAATTGCATCATATTCCCCTTCTCCCCCGCCAAGTTTTCACATATACCTCTCATTGCTCTCTGTAAAGTTCATGGCTTCTTTTTTCATTAATTGTTGTTACATACGTGTGTGTGTGTGCGTGTGTGTGTGTGTGTGCATTAAACAATGACATGCTTTAAAAATCTCTTATTTTAGTCAAAAGACTGACATCTCAGTGATTAAAGTCAAAGACATATCTACATGGCTGGCTTTCACTGAAAACATTTTAGTTCCTTTTGTAATACTTTTTTTTTGTTTTTTTTTTCTTTTTTTTTTTTTTCGAGACAGGGTTTCTCTGTGGTTTTGGAGCCTGTCCTCTAACTAGCTCTTGTAGACCAGGCTGGCCTCGAACTCACAGAGATCCGCCTGCCTCTGCCTCCTGAGTGCTAGGATTAAAGGCCTGTGCCACCACAGCCCGGCTCCTTTTGTAATACTTTAAAGATGTAAATAATTAGGGTTAGGGTTAGAGTTAGAAAAAAAAATAAAGATGTAAATAAGCAAAACTTAAAATTACTTCTGAAGTACTCAAGCAATTTTATTCATCCATGATTTTAGGGTCAAAAATATAGCCTCTTCAAAAATACGGGAAAAAATTACTGAATATGATGGAGAAAAAAAATCCTATTTTTTAGAATGTGGCAGGGAAATGACAATGAAGATATTACTGTGGGTTAACATGGAATAAAATCAACTCAATAAGACCAAACATGCATAGGTGCATAGGTGTGGAAAAGAGTCACCAAAAACTGTAACTCTCTTAACAGAGTTCTGAATCTGCCTTTGTTTTGTCTGGCTGCTAAGCCCGGTATGTGAGCCATCTGGCTCCTAGTTGAGGTTAATGTTTGCACACTCACACATCAATCAGAACTAGTGCAGGGTCTATTAGGAAGCACCAGCCAGTTAACTGACATGCCAGGACTACAAAATAAGCAAGCAAGAATGCCAAGTGGGAATCTCGCAGATTTGGCAATGATAAGGGCATGGGGTATCTTCTCATTCATCTGACTATGCAATTGATGTCATGGTTCAGGTATAGAAGACCTGTAGATATCAGGTCCCATAAGGCTTTAATTATATCATTTATTTTGCTTGCATAATTCAAATGGAGCAAAAAACAAAACATAAAATGATTTTAAGCCTTAGTTCTCATGCCTTTTGGACATAGAAGGGTTGTTGGCCTGAACTTGTCACACATTCTTGACTAGTAGAAAATATCAGAATCGGCTTAGCCTATCTTGATCCAAGATCTGTTTGACAGTATTAGGTTTTCACAGCAATAGTAGCCATTTCAGAAAGAACTACTTAATAATTTCACATACACAGAGACTTGCGATAAAATATATTCCAATTCCCTATGACTTTTCACATGTGTTTGTTTACCTTAAAAATTTATAGGGTAAAGTGATCTTTAAAATGAATTGTACACCCTCTCTTAGTACACTGAAATGAAATAGAAGACATGGATATATTTCTCTTTGGAAGTCCTAGCATTCAGTTATGTAAACTAATGGATACTACCATTGTTCAGACTGGGCAGTGAATCTAAACCTTCTTCATGCTTCGCTTGTTGTGTACTATGGAACCATTCACCTAAACCTCTTACTATTTTTCTTGAAAATTGTTTGCATTCACCTATTACAAATCACACAGTATTTGTTTCAATGCTGAAACTAGGGGAAATTAAGTGAATATTGAAACAACACCTAGAGGATTCTTTATTGTTTTCTTCCCCCAAGAACTTGAGTTACTTTGATGATGCTTGCTTGACTGAGAAGCTATGCCATTACATGTTCATCATCTTAAACATTGATGTGACTGTAATGTGTTGTGCATAAACAAGATTCCTTGCCAGGGAGCAGAACTACTGTTCACCTAGAAAGTTCTTTAAAGTGACAATGAGAGGTTTCCTCTTTGAAAATTATTTCTTGCTCTCAAAGCTCCAAAATTATCAAATATTGAAAGTGGTATTTTATATTTCAAACCTATTCACCAAATTAAATTTCTAAATACTTGCTCTAATTAAACAAATGTCTAATAAAGATCTGTGGATAAGCCTTAAAGTAATTTGATTTAGCTATCTTGGTGTAATCCTAGAAATATTAATGGTATAATAATAATTTTAAGTAAATACTTAAATAATTCAGCTTCAATATTGCTGAATATTTGAAAATATTTATTATATCACATGCTATGATTTTACCTGTTTACCTTAAACTAGTACTAGCTGGCTCCGTTGTTCAGAGAGAAAAAATTAAGGCATAAAAGGGACAATCACAACTTACAAATTTATAGGAATTAACTATTTATATTGCAGTGTCTATTTGTGCATGCATATGTTTTTTATAGTTATGTGAATGTACAGGTATATGTGTGGACACCAGAGCAGGCTGCCAGTCATGTTCTTCTACTGTTCTCAACATTATTGACTTGAGACAAGGTCTCTTACTGAACTGAAACTTTCTTTTATCTGCTAGAATGAGTGTCCAGGGAGCTCCTATGATTTCACCTGCCATTAGTGGCTTTTTACTCAGGTGCTGCGGATTCAAAATGAGATGTATGTGCTTAGACATTCTTGCCACACAGCCATCAACCCAGCCAAACTACAGCTTTTAATAATAAATAAATAAAAACTTGCTCTATGCTGGAGGAACGGCACAGGTTCCTGGTATACATTGCTTTTCTTTTTTTTTTTCTCTGGGAGGGAGGTTGTTTTGGTTTTTCAAGACAGGGTTTCTCTGTGTAATCTTGGCTATCCTGGAACATACTCTGTGAACCAGGCTAGCTTTGAACTCACAGAGTTCAACCTGCCTCTGCCTGCTGAGTGCTGGAATTGAAGCTGTGTGCCACCACTACCCAGAACAATTTTACATACAATAGTACGGTATGTTTTTTTTTTTTCTTTTGGTTTTTTGAGACAGGGTTTCTCTGTGGCTTTGGAGCCTGTCCTGGAACTAGCTCTGTAGACCAGGCTGGTCTCGAACTCACAGAGATCCGCCTGCCTCTGCCTCCCGAGTGCTGGGATTAAAGGCGTGCGCCACCATCGCCCGGCAATAGTACAGTATTAATATATGTTTCCAAGAACAACAATATTAAAAACAAATCGATGGTGCCTTTTGTATACAAGACAATTCTGTTGTCAAATGCAGGAAGCATTTGACCTTTATACGATTCAACAAACAACCCATGAAGAGACAGAAATCTTTAATAAATAAATTAATTAATTAAAAAAACAATCAACCCAAAGGGGGTATTTCTCTGCTTTGGGATCTACCTCTTTGGCAAGTCCCACCCCAATGGTATTGGCAGCTCCACAGTTGCAGCCACCTCTGGTTTTGCCACAGTAACTCCCTAGAGCTCATCTCCATGGACTGCCTTATTATTCTAAAAAATTGTTTTCCTCAACTCTAACAAAGATAGTTTAATAGGAATTGAGAATTTCCTTGATATTTGTTTTAGAAACGTCAACAACTGGTAAAGGTTTCTCATGGTAAACAGATATTTATTAAGCATGTATGTTTTCTTAACAAGTAAATCTATGTATCATGGTAGATATTAAGGAATGCCACCATTTATGGCAGTTCTTCATTGTAGCAATTATAGTATTTTTAATCACTTCTATTTTGAGATGAAAAATAGGCCAAAATTCAGAATGTATTGTATATAATTAGGTATGTGTAATGTCTAAAATATTAAAAAACCACATGGTTTTAAGCAAGAAGCATAATAGAGTTTAAGGGATTCATTTTATAAGGTCATAAAATGATTAAAAATTAACCATTTATATTTGTATGTAGCTGTGCATAGGCACACTCACATCAGAGCGCAAAATGTATATATCCAGATGCTTGTATACCAAAATGCTATCTCCTTAAAGGATGTAGAGCTTAGTATTTCCTTATCATTGTAAGCTAGAAATCACTAAAGCATAAAAATGAAATGAAGCAGACTTCCTTCATTCACTTATCACCACTTTTCAGAATTAGTTGCCCTATGGGCACCTTTTTAATTATATTGCACATCTTTCCATTAGATATTGGGAGGTTGAAAATTAAGTGACAAATCTAATGTTTTCTGCAGAAGACCTGAAGCTATGCTTTTTAAATAGCTAGTAAAAGAAAAAGAATGCTATTTCCTTATCCATGGAATTAATTATACTAGTACACTACATAAATTCTATGGGAAATAGTGACATAAATGCTACTTTAAAGGTTTATAGTGATAAGCAATCATTTATATTAAGAGGGAATTCAAACTGCTGCCTCCTTTGCTCCTACAAACTGTAATGAAATTAGATTCATGTTCTTTGCAAAATAATAATATTTATGAAAGTGCTTAGTTTATGCCTGGGCCTGTATTTAGGGCTATACAAATTACATAAAATTGCCGCCGCCTTAATTTGAAGGAGCTATTATCTCTTCTCTTTAAATACATAGGAAGACTAAAGCACAGAGATTAAATAGCTTTCCAGTACTTATTCATTTGTGCCTTTAGTGATCAATAGACTCAACTTATCTCGCTTATCCTCTTCATATAAGAGTGTTTTAGCATTTTGAAGCCAGCATGCTATTGGACTGTTTGTACCAAATATTATCCTGAGTCAACTTATATAACAATTTGGAATTTTTACTAGTTGTTTGTAAAGGAATATATCCAGTTTCAAAGAAAAATAAGAATCCCAGAACTATAAATAGAAAGGACACTTTCAAGGTTATCTCACTTTTGTAAAATAAGGTCCATTCGAATAAGACAGAAAATGGCTCTTAAATTCATATCATTTGACATGCTTTTTCCTCTAAGAATGTTGGTGACAATTGAGCTTTCTCTGAATAAACACACAAATGCAGGATCCTCAGTTATCTAATGAATAAAATAAATAAATGCAACCATCTGATTGAATTGAAACAAAAAGAGCGAATCAAAATTATATTGATTAACAACTAAATTACTTACTGAAATAATTTTAAACGTACACACAGTTAAAAGAAACAATATAGCGATGTCGATGTGTTCTTATCCTATTTATCCCAGTGGTAATAATTTATACAAGTCTAGTACAATATCACAACCAGAATAGACAATGGTGTAGCGCTCAGAGTATTTTCAGGTTAGTACGGTTTTATTGAAAGTGTAGGTTTGTGGATTATAAGACGAAACTTAGGCCCATCTTGACAGGTAATTCACCTGCCTATTATTGCGTTTATAATTCCTATCATTATCTACTCATTGTTATCTGTTATCTAGATTGTTGTCAATTCATTGTGACTTAGCAAAAAAAAAGACCTTGATGAATTTGTCTCCTATTAGTCCTTGATTGGACATATCGGATCCAGGTCACTTTCTTCTATTGGGTAAAGAGAAATAAATGTTCTAAACTCTGTACAACAAACGTCTGTTATCAGGTATATACTGCCATACAGAGGAGTCTTTCATCGTTATTGTTTGCTGCTGGTGTGTATTGTTAAGTTAATAAAGATGAAGTAGGCATTGTCTAACCTAGCTTATCATGATGAGAAATTTCCAAATTGAGTTATCATGAGGAAAGTATTTTTGAAATATTTATTTGTAAAACTTACCATTTTTACATTTCAATCCTTCGAATTTCTTAGAAGTTTGATAGCAGTTATAATAAAACTATTATTTATGAAAGTGTTCTATCATTAACTTGGTAGGTCTCTCTAGGCCTCTCTTCTGCAGCAACAGGGGTAGCATGATACTAAATTGCATTTGATGCTATAATGTTATGGGGGAAACCAAGTATTATATGTACGTATCTGTGAGAAATCAAACACGTCTCATTAGAGAGGTAACATAGTTATAAAATCAGCTGTTATTACTAATAGTTGATACTTAGTGACAAATATTTTCAAATAATATGCACAGTTTGGCTTTCCATAAAAAACATGACTTTTACCTACCGTGAATATTTTCATTTAAATAATAATCTGTAGGTAGATTTCTATGTATTAGATTTTTAAAAATGTAAATCCTCTTTAATTGCTTTCATCAACCTGAGTTTCTGATTGTGCTCTAATACCAATGAAATCTGTTAAAGAAATAGCTAGAACATTGCTTCAATTATTAACTCACTTTGTGCCTATTTTATATTTTTTAAGATTTATTTAGTATTATTTCACATGCATAGGTATTTTGCCTACATGTATGTCTTGTGCCATGTGTTTATAGTGCTTATGGAGGTCAGAAAACGGTGCCAGTTTCTTCGAAGCTAAATTACAGATGGTTGTAAGCCACTACATAGGTACTTGGAATGCCAACATGGTTTCTCTGGAAGAGTATCCTGTGGTCTTAAGCACTGACACATGTCTCTAGTACCTCTTTGCATATTTTACTTTAAATTGAAAGGAAAACATCTATTCAAGAAGTTTTCTTTTTACAATAACATTTATTTGTATGCACATAAACATTATTTTCAACTGATAAGGCTTAGAGTCATTGGTACTTTAGTATATGTTGCTGTAGTTTTAAAGATCTTTTAGTAAATACAATCAGTTAAAGGAAACATCTAGTTATAATAATAAAATAGTGAATGGTAATTGTATTCATAAACTATATCTTAAAATGTTATGCAAATAACCCCTGAAATTTTGTCTTGGTCTCTTATCAGTGAAGAGAGGATTAGTATGAATGAGGTCATTGTCCATAGAGATTTCTAAAATAATTTTTATTAGCTAGCAAAGCAAAGAATTAGGATTTCTGAGTGCCTAAATGTTATTTTGCAGTAAAAAATCACAATAGGTAAAATGGCTATGCCTAATAATTCCCATAATATGAAAATTTTCTCAAAATCTTTCAGATAATTATGTCAACCTTGGTTAGCTATAGCTATAGAAAAAAGCAAAAGGCAATAATAACACATTTTCCTATAGTTCTTTACTTTTGATATGGACTGTCACTCAAGCCCATGCTGGCCTTAATACACAGTTATCTTTCTTCCTCAGTCACCTGGGTGCTGGCATTACAAATATGAAGCCCTCACCTGGTTTATAGGAAGCAAAAAAAAATAGACAGCACAAGGGAAACAATAGAAAAGAGACTTCCTGATGAAATGGCTGAATGTTTGCTTAGCAAACTCTTTTGGACATTGAGAATAAGATAAAAAAAGTTCAAGTTCCAGATAATTAAATTTTGGTATCCTCATCACCTGGGGATGCCTATAGCCATTGTCCAGGAAGTCTCTTTTGTAATGTAGTCTAATATATCATATTCTTTCCAACCTTGTTTCCCCTCGGTTATCCATGTATTATCAAACCATTGCATGAAAATACATAGTCCTCCCTGGAGCTCCAATCTCAAGTTTAGTTTCCTAGATCATATAAAATTATTATCAAACTTTTTTTATGTTTTCCTCTTCTTAACCTCTTATATAAGTCAGTAGGTATAGCCATTTAGAACTGGCATAGAAAGGGTTCATTGCCACTTTCTGCCCTTGTTCTTGAGACTGGGCTGGTTAGAACTAAAAATCTCCCCATGGAAGCTGTTTTGGTAGACAAGAAGCTGAGAGTGCGGGTGAAAACTGAAAATATTGCACTAGAACAAGGTATTTGATAAGATTATAAATTGTTGATATTTTACATTCTTGGATAAAACTTCTATTTGTCTATCATATTGTATCTTTTTCATAGTTATAGCCCTCTGTATTTATTTTCATTATTTTGTATAGAAACTTTCCACAACTTTTACTTGTTTATAATTTTTCATATCTGTCTATTGGTTTAATGTGTATATAAAAATCTTAATATGACTAATGGCGCTCATTATAACTTTCTTATTCTTTAACAATCCGACTTCTATATTCCAGTGATTCTTATCTTTTTTTAACAAAAAGTAATGATCCACTGTCTTTTAAGTAAGGGCTTACTGTTTCAAGAAATGAACATTCTCCAAATAAGAGACTGACTCTCTTACTATGTATCCTCAGAGCATCTTGTACTTCCATTTACAGCTAGTACCATGGATCAATACTATTTGTTGGTAAAAGGAGGGAAACATCTATAAAGTTTATTCTTATCATTGTCTCTATGACTGTTTATTTTTCTATTTTCATTAACAGTCCGGTCATATCTATATATTTCCCTATAAACACCCTAGTCTTCTGCTTGTTCTTGTCCTCGTGTGTCAGGACAATGATAACTATATTCTTTTAAGAACATTTTTACCTTCAGTAGTTTTCATGGAATTTTGGACAAAAGGAAAAATTGGTTTAAGTGCCAAGAGGGTTACCACAAACAAACATATATATATATATATATATGTATTTGACTAGACAAACAAGCTTCGATTACTTAGTATTAGAATTGCTTCAATAATATCAGGGGGATATGTTGAGTGGATTAGTTTCAGGACTCTGGTAAATTCGCCTTTGTTTCTCTGTAAAGTGACTCTAATTCAGGAAATTAAGCTTCCTCCTGTTGACTCAAACCATAATTCTCACCTCAAAGGGCATAAGAGAGAGTTTCTAATGCCATATTTGAATGAACATGATCCAGGAACAGAGATTTAGAGTACTCCAAGATGCATGTTCTGCTATAAAAGCAGTTTCATGGTGTTTTTCTGATAATGGAACAACAGATGTCATAAATAAAGGTGTTTTTCAAATACTCGGTGGAAACTTTAAGTTGGCAGTTGCAATGAAGTGGAAAGTTTACTGCTACATATCTCAGATGCTATCTGATGGCTCTTTGCCTTTTGGCCTGTGGAAGCTGGTTTTGTTCAGTTAATACAGTCTAAAAGGTTTATATCTACTAGTCACAATATATTAGGTTTGAGCCAAATGTGGGGAAACAATGACTATTTAGAGGGCTAATGATAAGCCAGAATTATTATAATTAGGACTTTCCGTATTGCAACCTCTGTACACCACTGAGGTTCTAATCAGGCAACAAGCCTTTGTAGACACCGATTCCTTACAGGAACTCTTGTTTATAGTATCTGTATCCCTGCTCTGAATGCGTAGATCATTTCCTCATTTTTGCAAATCCAGCTCTACTTGAAATGGGATAAAACTGTCATTTTTAATTTTAAATAGGATGGAAAATAGCTCCTGATATAAGACTTGGTAACCCCCCCCATATACACTTGTACAAAATTGCAAAATGATTCTCCAAGACAATATAAATTACAAAATCTTTGTTAGCTCACTGACTTTAGTCTAATCCAGAATTTTTGTATAGAAGAAATATTTTTCAAAGTGTATTCTACCAGTAATCTCAATATCAAACTGGAAGACTTCTCCCTGAGACTGTTCAAAATACTGGTTCAGTCTTGCTGCAGTTAAAATAAGCAAAATTCTTTGTGGGTCATGTATTTGTGAAAAGTACTTGGGTGGTAACAGATGGACATTTAAAAGCAAGCGAAATGATAAAACTGCCTCTGACACCTTGTAAAACAAATTGTACAAAAAGCATGCCAGTTGTGGGAGAGAACATAAGCTTCTTATTCACTCAGAATTTCCTGAGATAAAGGGAGAAATGGACTTGGAACAAAATTTAATATGAATCTGAAAAGATAAGGCATTTGTCTACAAGGAAGTTTCTAAACAAGGAAGGTACAGAGAAAATAGAGTATGAATCCCTGCCTACCCTTGGCACAGACCACAGATTCGACAGGGTCTGTACTGGCCCCAAAGTTTTTCAAAGATAATTGTGCTCTTGCAGCATCTCTCTGTATAAATGCACTCTTCCTGCCCTATAGCAGCCTGCCTGGTCTGGGAACACCATAGGAATTGACCCTTTGAAGATATTTCTTTTAAAGAGGTTTGTTCTGTTTATACAAGTTTTTCTGAGTAAAGGTCGGCTTTAAGTGGTAATTGTTTTGTCAATGTTTCCATACTATGGAACAAAGTGTGTTCTACTTTTACTGTACATGTGGATAATGTTTTCATGCAGAGTTTTTCTGTGTTCCTTATAGGTATTAGGATGCCTTTAGTTTGGGATATTTGATATTTTATTTGCAAAACACAGGTTGACAAAGTAGCTATTTGTTTATTGCTGCAATAACTGTAAAGAACTAGTCAGCTGTTACTCAGCTTGACATTTTGATTTTTTTAATCACACCTTACACATATATACATTATATTAGTCATCTAAACAATTCTTTTAGAGCTGGGCAGTGGTGGCACACGCCTTTAATCCCAGCAGTTAGAAGGCAGAAGCAGGCAGAACCAGGATGGTGTTCGAGGCCATCCTGGTCTGCAAGAGCTAGTTTCCCAGACAGGCTCCAAAGCTACAGAGAAACCCTGTCTTAAAAATAAATAAATAAATAAATAAATAAACCGAAAAGATCCGTCTCAGGCTTTTATTTATTTTCAGAATACAAAGCCCTATAAGTATATCTGTGCACATTAAGGTACAATAACCAAACCAAGGGGTACAGGAAATGGGAAGGGCTATACGGAGAAAAGGGAAGGGTCAAGTGATGTAATAAAATGTATCTTGAAAGTTTTAAAATAAAAATATCATATAAATAAACTTGACAGAAAAAAGTAGAGTGATATTTTTGGAAGTTATCATGATTCCATTTGTAATTTTTAAAATTTGATTTTACAGATCAGTTGTTGATACTTTTGGATGACTATTTCATTGTTGGGTTTATTAGGTATTAGAGAGTATCCATTATAGTAGCAACCACCACTATATGTATCCAGGAAGAAATTTCCAGAAAAAGTCATGTTTTAAGATCCAGATAAGCATGTTTGCTACCAATTTGATTCCTCATTGTGCTAAATGTGACTTTGGGCCCATTGTTTATATTTTAAAGGCATTAAGGAAGGTGCCTGAAAACCATGTCATATTGAGTTAATGTTTAGAGTACTTATCTTTCCTGTGTTCCATTTATCTCTTTTTATTCGGATAAATATTCATTATCATATTTATCATTAAGTCATTAGTATATGACAACCTTCGCCAGAAGCTTATGTTAAATTCAGAATTGCTATCTTAAGAGGCAAGAAAAAGTAAAGGATGTTTGTCTTCTGTGAACCACATATTTTTGACCCACAAATGCTTACTTAACACATTCACATGACTGTAAACAAGGAGGAAAACAAATGCTTACCATCTGCACATGAAAACCTGTCCAATCATGGGAAATTGGAAATAATACATTTCAAAGATTCAATTGAAGAAATACTACAGAGGATTTGGAAGCAGGGTTAATACAACATCCAAAATAAAATAACAAAATAAAGCTAGCCCAAAATTCTTCCAAAATGCCTGAGCACAACAAAACAAAGTGGAAAAGTTCTTCTGAAGACTCTTAGGTGTATGTGCCATGCTTTGAAAGAAAATGGTTCTCAAAGGCTTACAGGGAGTAACACTATTAGATGTAGACTCATTGGAGTTGGTGTGACTTTGTTGGAGGAAGTGTGTCATAGGGGATGGGCTTTAAGGTCTCAGATGCTCACAGTCTTTTCCTATTTCCTTTGGATCTGGATATAGAACTCTAAGTTATCTCTCCAGCACTATGTATGCCTGTGTGTCATCATGCTTCCCACCATGATGACAGTGGACTAAATTTCTGAACTGTAAGCCAGTTCCAGTTAAATGCTTTCTTTTATAACAGTTGCCATGGCCATGGTGTCTCTTCACAGCAATAAAAATCCTAAGTAAGATGGGGGAGTTACATGTTGATTCAGAAGCAGAATATCATGAGGGGGGTAACAGTGGAAATATAATTTAATATATAATAAATAGAGTAAAAATGGAATTATTATTCATCTACCATAAGAGCCATCTTTCATAATTTAGTGTTTCCATCGTCCCAAAAGAAACGTTACAAATTACAGTCCTATTCTTGTTTTTCTCCTTCTATCCACTGCCGTCTACTAATCTTTCTTTTTCTATGAATATATCTGTTTTGAACATTACACAAAGTAGTCTGGTTAACTAAACTAGCCTTTAGTTTCTATTTACTTGGTTTATATAAAATGGTTTTAAGGTTCATGTATGTTGTAAACTCATCACTGCTGATTAAAATTTCATTGTACATGCATACACACCCCACACACTTTTATATGTCCTTTAGATCATGATTATTTATTCATTTCATATTTTGTTTCTAAGAGATTCTTCATGTGTGGGAAAGAGCCATTGCTATGTTTATACCATAAATAAAATATAATTGTCATTCTATTAGTGCACATGTCTTCTTTTCTGGAATAAGATTATATTTTCTCATTAAATAACTAATACTTGACAGCATAAGATGATTTTTATGATGTTCATGGATGCTGAAAGTCCATATAGTACATAACAGAAATGACTTGTCTGCTATGATCTGAGGTATCTAGAACTCTATGCCTAAAGTTTTGAAAACAGCTAGATAAAATTCTAAAAAACTACATATAGCTGTTTTGTCATTTGACATTCTCATTTCATAGGGTCTTGGAGTAACTACACTTCTTATACGATACTTCCTGATTGTGAGCAAAAGGTATTGTAGCAAAAAGAAAAAGTTGCCTGTTGTTTTATGATCCAGCCATAGAAAGTGCAGAGTATCACTTCTGTGATCTTGACTTCACTGAAAGCTTTTAAACTCATAGTGTAGACAAAACAAAAAGCTTCCATTTTTAAGTGTCAAAGAGTTTTGAGACTGATTTCAAAACCATCATAATACAAAGGTTTATTTTGTTATGGGTGTAAACTTGCATCTTGAAATTTATTAGTAATGATTAACAGAAGTGCTTCCTGGTTATGGATATTTCTTCTTAACTTTGGTTGTTGCTAACTGTTGATTAAAAGACATTGTAATAACTGTCATTTTAACAAGTGAGAATTTATATGTAGCAAACCATAGTCCTTATCCCCAGAAAAGAACATTCTGCTTCTCATTCTTTTGTTGTCATATTTCTATAGATAACTGTCACAACAGTTGCTTTAACTACTAAGCAAGGATTTATATATTTTTTCACTAAATCTTACTTTTCCTTCCCTGAGCCTCTAAATATATAAGCCAAATGAAATTCCTTTAACATATCCCAAGACTTCATTGATTGTTGATAAATTAAATATTTTTGATAAGTAATTTTGTCCAATCAAATTGATATTATATTTCATTAACTGTTTACATAAATATATACAAATACACACGTACATACACACACGCTAATGCACACAAATATGCACACAGAAAAACACATGATTCCTAAAGTATTATTTAAAAAAATCCAGAATATAACAAATGAGAATGAAAGTTTAACAGTGCATCAAAATACTGTGAGAATGGGAAAATAAGGTTTATTGGGCTGAAAAAAGAAATCATGAACAGCTTGTTGAAGAACGTAATTCACATAATGTATATTCACAATTTATGCTTACTGAATTTAGTAGTTAGCATAGAATTTCAAAATTATTATTTTCATATAATTTTAATTTTTTCATTCACCACCCACCCATATATACACTCTTTTTTTTCTCTCTCATTAGAAAACAAACAGGAAACTAAAACAAAACAAATGAGAGAAGGACAAAACAAACAAACAGGAAAAAGAGCCAAAAAATAAAGCACAATGAAAAGATACAGGTACATGGACACACACTTTTGCACACAGCAATCTCATAAAAACAAAAAAAAATGAATATATATATATATATATATATATATATATATGCAAAAGATCAGTGAGGTAAAACAAAGAACAAAAACAAAGAAGAAGAATTGCAAACAAAGCATTATGAGAGAAAAAATACACTCCAAAAATGCCATTGAATACATTTTGTGTTGACATCTACTGCTGGGATTGGGTCCTGTCTCTAAGGGGGGTTTGTATCCCCGGTAAGATTCCTTCAGATAAAATAAACACTTCCTCCGGTGGTAGGTCAACTGGCAAGAGCTCCTGGATGAGGGATGGGGTTTGGATCCACTTCCAGTCTCAGTGCTGCCATCCCATCCAATATGGACCTGTGCGTGCCCTGTGCCTACTGACATGCATTAGTCCTGCGGTGTCCAGTAAACCTTGTTTCCTTGGTGTTCTCCATCCACTCTAGATTTTACAATCTCTCCACATTCACCTCTTCTGGGTTCTCTGACCCCAGGCAGGAGGAATTTGATGGAAATATTCCATTTAATACTGAGTGTTTTTTGGCTATTTGAACTTCTTCTGTTGAGAATTCTCTGTTCAGCTCAGTGCCCCATTTTATAATTGGGTTGATTAGCATTTTACTTTCTAGTTTCTTGAGATCTTTATATATTTTGGAGATCAGACCTTTGTCAGTTGCGGAGTTGGTGAAGATCTTCTCCCAGTCATTGGGTTGCCTTTGTGTCTTAGCGACAGTGTCCTTTGCTTTACAGAAGCTTCTCAGTCTCAGGAGGTCCCATTTCTTCAATGAGGTTCTTAATGTCTGTGCTGCTGGGGTTATATGTAGGAAGTGGTCTCCTGTGCCCATGTATTGTAGAGTACTTCCCACTTTCTCTTCTATCAGGTTCAGTGTGTTTGGACTGATATTGAGGTCTTTAATCCATTTGGACTTGAGTTTTGTGCATGGTGATAGATATGGATCTATTTTCATTCTTCTACAGGTTGACATCCAGTTTTGCCAGCAAATTTGCTGAAGATGCTCTCTTTTTCCCATTGTATACTTTTAGCTCCTTTATCGAAAATCAGCTGTTCATAGGTTTGTGGGTTAATGTCAGGGTCTTCTATTCGATTCCATTGGTCGACTTCTCTGTTTTTATGCCGATACCAAGCTGTTTTCAATACTGTAGCTCTGTGGGAGAGTTTGAAGTCAGGGATGGTAATGGTTCCAGACGATCCTTCGTTGTATAAGATTGTTTTGGCTATCCTGGGTTTTTTGTTTTTCCATATAAAGTTGATTATTGTCTTCTCCAGATCTGTGAAGAATTTTAATGGGATTTTGATGGGGATTGCATTGAATCTATAGATTGCTTTTGGTAGAATTGCCATTTTTACTATGTTGATCCTCCCAATCCAGGAGCAAGGGAGATCCTTCCATTTTCTGGTGTCCTCTTCAATTTCTTTCTTCAAAGACTTAATGTTCTTGTCAAATAGATCTTTCACATCCTTGGTCAGAGTTACCCCAAGATATTTTATGCTATTTGTGACTATCGTGAAAGGTGATGCTTCTCTAATTTCCCTCTCTGTTTCCTTATCCTTAGTGTATACGAAGGCCACTGATTTTTTGGAGTTGATCTTGTATCCTGCCACATTACTAAAGGTGTTTATCAGCTGTAGGAGTTCTTTGGTAGAGTTTTTGGGGTCGCTTATGCATACTACCATATCATCTGCAAATAACGAGAGCTTAACTTCTTCTTTTCCGATACGAATCCCCTTGATCCCCTTATGTTGACTTATTGCTAAGGTCATGCTCAACTTCCTTAGCGATCAGGGAAATGCAAATCAAGACAACTTTGAGATACCATCTTACACCTGTCAGAATGGCTAAAATAAAAAACACCAATGATAACCTTTGTTGGAGAGGTTGTGGAGAAAGGGGTACACTCATCCATTGCTGGTGGGAATGCAAACTTGTGCAACCACTTTGGAAAGCAGTGTGGCGGTTTCTCAGGAAATTCGGGATCAACTTACACCTGGACCCAGCAATACCACTCTTGGGAATATAACCAAGAGAGGCCTTTTCATACAACAAAAGTATATGCTCTACTATGTTCATAGCAGCATTGTTTGTAATAGCCAGAACTTGGAAACAACTTAGATGCCCTTCAACGGAAAAAATGTATGAAGAAAGTATGGAATATATACATATTAGAGTACTACTCAGCAGTAAAAAACAAGGGCTTCTTGAATTTTGCATGCAAATGGATGGAAATAGAAAACACTATCCTGAGTGAGGTAAGCCAGACCCAAAAAGACGAGCATGGGATGTACTCAATCATATTTGGTTTCTAGCCATAAACCAAGGACATTGAGCCTATTATTAGTGATCCTAGAGAAGCTAAATAAGGAGAACCCAAAGAAAAACATATAGGCATCCTCCTGAATATTAACCTTCATCAGGCGATGAAAGGAGACAGAGGCCCACATTGGAGCACCGGACATAAATCTCAAGGTCCAAATCAGGAGCAGAAGGAAAGAGAGCACGAGCATGGAACTCAGGACCTCGAGGGGTGCACCCACACACTGAGACAATGGGGATGTTCTATTGGGAACTCACCAAGGCCTGCTGGCCTGGGTCTGAAAAAGCCTGGGATAAAACCAGACTCTCTGAACATAGCGGACAATGAGGACTACTGAGAACTCAAGAACAATGGCAATGGGTTTTTGATCCTACTGCACTTACTGGTTTTGTAGGAGCCTAGGCAGTTTGGATGCTCAACTTACTAGACCTGGATGGAGGTGGGGGTTCCTTGGACTTCCCACAGGGCAGGGAACCCTGATTGCTCTTCGGGCTGAGGAGGGAGGGGGACTTGATTGGGGGAGGGGGAGTTAAATGTGAGGCGGTGGCGGGGAAGAGACAGAAATCTTTAATAAATAAATTAATTAATTAAAAAAATACTGAGTGTTCCTAGGTCTCTCAATCTCTGTACATTGCCTAATTTTGGTTCTCTGTATTTTCACTCATTTCCTGAAGGAGGAACCTTCTCTGAAAAGGGTTGTGCTAGTAATAAAGCAGAATGTCATTGCAAGTCATTTTACTGCTATGTTTCTTTAGCAAAACAGAATTTTGTATCCTAGTTTGATGGGTGATCTGGTCTCTGGTTCTCAGCTACCTGAGCACTGTCAGGCATGGGTTCAGTCTAATGGTGTGAGCCTTAAATACAAATAGTAAAAACAAGAAATAATTTAGTACTATTTTTTAAATCTAATAATATTTTAATTGATAAATTACTTTCCTTTGAAATTTGCCGCACAAAGAATAAGTTCTTTTCTCAGATACCACTTTGTATAAGTAAGTCTTAAATGAGTTTTAAACGAGAATATCAGACACATGTTCAATGAAATATGATTATCTCATCCCAGCTGAATGCCCATTATCATGAACACAAAAAAATATAGCACAGATGTGGTGAACTACCATTTATATTGTTAAAATGCCCATTTGATTTTAATATTATTGATACCTTCAGCAAAACATTCTTCTAAAGAGTATTCCTTACACCACTAAAATAATGTCAAACAATGTCATTTAAAAATAGTATGAAGATGAGCTTCATAATCATAATCATCTCATCTCCTCCGAGTTATTTATAGTTGAATGTTATTTTTACCTCTGAGGGAATTAAAGAATTTCTTTGGGAATTAAATGTACTGAGGAAGCAATAATCCTGTAAAGTAGGCTACTAAATTAGTTAGCATTAGCTTGCGTTTTATAGTTCAATATGGCACTCAAGAACTGAGCAATATACATATTTGAGGATATACATAACAACAGTAGCAGATAATACATAATGCTCTGGAAAATTTAGCCTATATATAAAATTAACTGATTGAAGCAAGTAAAGCCAAGTATCTTTAGAATTTTAAAGATTCAACAAATATTCTATGGAAAATACCATTTTATTAATTGATAATAGTTTACTAGCATATCACCTTGTTATTTAAAGCATTAACAATTTTTCTAAAATTGGCAGCATTAATACTAGCATTCTCATTTTGCCACAAAGCAAAAATAAAAATTTTTCTGTAAGGTCCTGAGTTCAATTCCCAGCAACCACACTCACAAGCATGCATAATGAGATCTGATGCCTTCTTCTGGCCTGCAGACATACCCGCACACAGAATACTGTATGCATAATAAATAAATAATTCTCAAAATAAAATTGCTTATTAAAAATCTTTTCTTTAAATCTGATAGTTAAGCAATAGAGAAAATACCATTTTGTTTTACAAACTTTGTAAACTGTTTGCAACAAAATTTAGAACTTTTGAATACTATGATTTAAAAGTTAGTGAAAAATTGGTAGAAAACTATGTAAAATAGAGAGTATAAGAAAAAAGATAATATATATTTTGCTAAGAAAATAATTGTTCAGGAATTTAAATTATCAGTTTCAGCAACTTAAGAGGTGGCAGGGGTGCAGAAACTGAAGCAAGGTCCTGGAGCAGTTTGCTGGCTTGCTCTCCATGGCTATCTCAGACTTCTTATAGCATTTAGTACCACCAGCCCAGAGATGGCACTGCTCACGGTGAGTTGGGCACTTCCATGATGGAGGAAGGTCATTGGCTAATAAAGGCACTGCCCTGGCCCATTTTATTGGTTAGAGGATAGGTGGGAGGAGTAAACAGAACAAAATGCTGGGAGGAAGAGGAAGTGAGCTCGGAGACTCGACCGCTTTCCTCGCGGGAGCAGATGCCTGAGAGAGACGCCATGCCCTGCTCCTGGCTCCTGGGCAGACGCACGCTATGAAGCTCGGACCCAGGATGGACTAGGCTAGAATCTCCCCGGTAAGCGCACCTTGGGGTGCTACACACAGATGATTAGGAATGGGCTAAATTAATATGTGAGAATTAGCCTAGAAGAGAATGGGCCAAGCAGTGATTAAAAGAATACAGTTTGTGTGTTGTTATTTCGGAGCATAAGCTAGCCATGTGGGCGGCCGGGTGTGGGGGACGCAGCCCTGCCGCCCCATATTACTACAGTTGGCGCCCAGACATGTGGACAGCCGAAACCCACTTAAAAAACCTGAGAAGGCTTAAAAATAAGGGAGAGAGAGTTTAACACAGATTTTTGCTGTTTGTTGGTGTCGTGCTGTAGAGAGATTTCCTGATTCAGCAACAGTAGCAGAAAAACCACTTTGTCATTTTAAATCGCAACTTCCTGGGGCTGTGCCGCCATTGCGATCTCTGTCTGGCTCCTGCGGGAGACAGAGCTTTTGAATAGAGCATTTGGAGTAAAGTGCTACGATTTGTTTGATGGCAACTTGACTCGCTGTGTTCTCAGGTCTGCTCTGCTTGCTAGAGGCAAGTGGGCGCGTCATCTAAGAGAGGCTTCCTGACTCAGCTTTAGCTGCAAAAGCCTGCAGCTCATTAAGAGGTCCTGCCACGAAACACTTAAACGGTTAAAGCTGAACACATGCTTTTCGGTTTTCAGCCATAGCAGGAAAAAAGCTGCGCCATTTAAAAATGCCGGCTTTCTGGGCTGTCCTGCCAGGACAAACTCTGACTCTTTTACGCAGGCGGTCCCTGCGGTTTGCAAACACAGGCTGCTGAAGCTCGCTTGCTGGCTACAGCCAGTACCTCAGCCATGAGGCTGGAAAGCTAAGGAATGGACTGGATCTAGCTGGCAAAGCCACGCCTTTAATCCTACCCATATTGCTCAGTAATTTAAAGGCTGGTGTGGTCAGAAAAAGAGAGATATATAGTAAAGAGAGATTCAAAGACAAAGAAAATTTCTAAATGGTTTGAAGTGTGTTAAAAATATATGCAGACTAAAATTTAAAGTTCTTAAAGTAACAAAAAAAAAAGGAAGAAAGTTGTGTGTGTGGTAGCACACGCCTTTAATCCCAGTGCCTAGAAGGCAGAGACAAACAGATCTCTGTGAGTTCAAGGTGTAGTAGTGTACACCTTTAATCCCAAATGCCTGGGAGGCAGAGACAGGCGGATCTCTGAGAGTTCAAAGACAGCCTGGTTTACAGAGTTAATTCAGGTCAAAGATACAGAGAACCTGTCTCAAAAAGCAAAGAGTTAAAAGTAAAAATAAACAAAATAGAGGTTAAAACAAAGCTGCACAAAGATGGAAAATACACAGAGAATCTTGATACTGTATGCTATTATGCTCTCTTTGAATTGTTTGAATGCTGAGGAAGAAGCAACAGCTGCTAAAAGATATTTATTGATAAATGCTGCTGAACTAATCCGACATAGATATTTTGATGCCTTAACTTTGAAATTTGGATCTAAGGACATGATGCTTTGGAAAGGAGTTTCTTATTTTGTTTTCACAGAGGATGAGACGCTGTTCATTTCTTCTATTCCGATTTGGTATGATGGACCACGCCCTCCTGAAGGGTTGCAGTGAACATCTTCAGAAAATTGCTTCGCTCAACTGCCAACTGAGATGAAACTAGCACACAGGTTATACCATGAAAGACCTAATTAACGACACCCCCATTCAGCAGGAAGCAGTTTGGAGAGAAAAAACTGCGCCCATGTTCCCAAATATGGTTTATAAACGTCCTTTTACATTTAAAGGGGGATATGATATAGATATGAATAATTTACATTAGTATAGATTTTGCTTTATTGATAGAAATTTAAGGTCAATTTTGTTATATGTATAAGTGTTTCTGATTTTGATTAAGGTATTGTGATTGTGTAGTTCATTAAAATATGTACTGTATAATTGAGAAATATAGGTTGTTAATGGATAATCATCAATAATAGTAAAGCTTGTAGTCATGTTAGTTAGATTTTCTAGATATATAGAGATATATTTTAGATAGACATTCTTCATGTCTTTCAAAGATTACTGAATAGGACATTTAATGTTTTAATAACTGAGGACTTTTCATGACAATGAGACACTCTGCTCCTGGCAGCACCAATCTACTTCAAGAGGAAGATGGGCATCGAAGAGGCACCTTATGGGGTTTGATAGCCATTTGGGCAAGAAACTGCTCTTGCCTGGACTATTGCATAAACTGGAAACAGAGAACCTGCAGAGAGAGGACTACTGAACTTGCCTAAGGTGAGATGATCTTTCGGGGTTCCTGATTCATGAAAGAGTCTGCGAGACATTCTGCAGGACACAACAGATAGTGACTGAACTGACTTTGAATTTTCCTGCTTTATGGAAATGTCTGCTGGATACCATGGGCCTGAAGGCTGAAGATGGATGCCCCAACGGTACAGAGGAACTTTGGGTGACTGTCCAGGCAGCGAGATGTCTCTGTCATTTCTAGAGTTTTAAAAGTTTCTTAGTTCTTGTTTACTTAGGTAATATTATATCTTTCTGGAGTCTTTGATGGAGTTAAGAATAGTTAGTTATAGTTATAGTTTTCCTTAGTTATGATAAAGATTATTGTAACTTTTACTTGATAACTGTTTTGTTATATGTAATTTTGCTATGTTAAATCCTTTTTTTTTTGTTTAAACCGAAAAAGGGGAAATGATGGAGGAAGGTCATTGGCTAATAAAGGCACTGCCCTGGCCCATTTTATTGGTTAGAGGATAGGTGGGAGGAGTAAACAGAACAAAATGCTGGGAGGAAGAGGAAGTGAGCTCGGAGACTCGACCGCTTTCCTCGCGGGAGCAGACGCCTGAGAGAGACGCCATGCCCTGCTCCCGGGATGAAGCTCGGACCCAGGATGGACTAGGCTAGAATCTCCCCGGTAAGCGCACCTTGGGGTGCTACACACAGATGATTAGGAATGGGCTAAATTAATATGTGAGAATTAGCCTAGAAGAGAATGGGCCAAGCAGTGATTAAAAGAATACAGTTTGTGTGTTGTTATTTCGGAGCATAAGCTAGCCATGTGGGCGGCCGGGTGTGGGGGACGCAGCCCTGCCGCCCCATATTACTACACTTCCACATCTATTATCACTCAAGAGAATACTCCACGGGTTTGCCTAGAAGCCAATCTGGTGGGGCATTTTCTTAATTCAAGGATATCTCTTCCTATCTCTTCCCAGAAAAGTCCATCTTATGCCAAGTAGATGTAAACTAGTCAGCACACCTCTTTTGACCTCCTTTTCAAAATTAAAGGTAAAGTCACATGTGTATGTGCATATTCTTCAAGAAGTGTGTCCTTAAAGAAAAATAATGAAAAGTAGAAGTGTGTTCTTTACAAATGTTTTCACTGTAACACACACACACACACACACACACACACACCCTATATCTAGGAAGTGGGAAAGCAAGAAAATGGAAGAAAGGTAATCTAAGTGTACATAGGTAGATGGTAATACATAATACAAAATTTCATATATTTTAAAGTATCCCATATTGAAATGTGGCCACTCTGCACCATATATTGCTTTAAAAGTAGAAGATGTATGGACATGTAGATTTTAAAAATATGTGTAAACTGTCTATTAGTATTAAAATCCTATAAATCAGTCAATACATAAATGAATAAAGCAATGCATGCTTGAGCTGAAAAACATAAGACTGTCTTGCTTGGTTTTGTATATGCTGTTTAGTAGTTTCATATATAGGCAGTAAAGTTTCAAGGCAGTTTCAAAATCTATCAAGTACATGAATCCATTCAAGCACATGAATGTATTTTCATTTTGAAGTTTGTGTATACCGTTTCATCTTAAGAACCAATGAGCTAAATGTAGAACATACCAATATTTATGAGTATTCATTTATATATATATATATATAGTAAAATCAAGTAGCTTCTATACAACATAAAGTTCTACCATCCAAGAACTAGATTTTTTGAGGTTATGTGTGTGGTATGCCTGCTTTCCCTTGACAATAGTCTTTTTGTTGTTGTGTCCACACAGAAGAAAGGGCATTCTCTCTCTCTCTCTCTCTCTCTCTCTCTCTCTCTCTCTCTCTCTCTCATCTATCCCTGGCTAATATTAAATTCATGATTCTCCTGCCTTAGCCTTAAGGGTGTCCAGTGCATGGGGTATCTATTATACTGGTATTATTCCATTCTCAGGGGTCATGCTTTCAGTATCTAATCACTTCTTTAAGCCCTCACATTTTAGTGTTGATTTGGTGGTTAGGAATCTGGGGATTTTTAACATAAGAATTGGAGAGAGGTATATTCATTCTGCATCAGTGACCATTTCCTGTTCACAAATGGCATTATTTTCAAAATATTTGCTCACTGCATATAGTATTATCTCTATAGCACACGGAGGTTAATAATATCTCTTGAAGTAATATCTGGGGAACTCTCTAGCTATTAAGGGTTTCATTCCTCCTCATGCAGAAGCAATTTGATTCACTCAAAACCCAAATTAATGAGGATTTTCTTCTCGTCATTATTTCTTTTAATCAGAAATAGCTTCTTCTTTTTAAAATAATGCAAAGGCATCTGAAGAACAAAATAACTGTCAGAAAACAAACTCTCTTTCAAAATCTGAAGAAAATTAAGTAGAGGCATTTAAACTGACTAGTAGAAGAAGATTCTGCAGGTAGCATTGAACAGAATGATTAATGTCAATGAAAATATTGATATATATTCAACAAATAGGCATTTGATGGGTATTTAATGAGTCTGGTAGGTAATAAGTAATACCTAAAATAAAGATAGTCAATTATGGTTCACAATAAAGTGATAATATGTTATAAATCATATCTTTTATGAAATTAATTGTACTGAGATGTTTGAAGAATGACACAGCAGTAAAATACTCAAGCTACTAAGGGGACACAAAAATAGGGAAGTAAAAGCTAACTTGGCAAGTATGAACAGGTCACAAGGCACCATCTTAAAACATGCATAAAAGTCTCATCTAATTAGGAACTTCTTATTCCCTTTACACATCTCCATGTTGCTCATTCAAACTAGTTCACATTTTCAACTTTATTTCTAAAACAATGTAAAAAGATGAGGCACTAGCTAAGGAAGAAAAAGCAACAAAATTGTAACAACTGTGGTAGACAGGAAAAGGGGCCCTTAGGATTGGTATAGAGTAATCAACATCCATCTAGCAGACTGTCAATGTTCCTTCTGATGTCCCATTTTGCAGGATGTTTTCTACTTGTAAGCACTGATACATATGAAACATATGTCTTCCCTGATACATATGAAACTATGGGAGAAGGTTATACATTGAAATGTTGAATTGATAGTGATTTTCTTTGGTTATTGATAGATGAGAATGTAAAAATAAAGCTGCTGAAATTTATCCTCCAAAAAGGACTAACGTGGTGGTCATTTTCAGAGGTCACAAGTATCTTTGAGTCCCAGCTTTCCATATTCAATACTTTCTCATTGTTGTGCCTTGTCTTGCTATCCCCCGCTTCTCGATCTTTCTACTTCCTTGTTGATGGTTTCTATGATCACTGAGACATTATTGTCCATAGATTTAAATTTTTACCACATATCTGATCCTGGACAATCCAATATAAGACATTAAGTAATTCACTACCTTTAAAAGAAATAATAGGGTTTTATGTTGTTGATTAAAGAGATACGGATCAGAGAATCATTCCTTAATAAATAATGCATTAACTTTTATTTGTTTAGGGATTGTTTTTAGTAAAAACATGGAAAAAGCCAGTTTCTGAATAGTTCATGAATGTTATCATGCTACCTGCATTTGGCATTCAAAGCCTGTATATAGGTTATGTTGGCTTCAGCGCTGTAATTTTGATAGCTTGTTAGCATTTCCGTGTGTATCTGTAAGATCCTGGCAGCAATCACCTACTTCCCGATCCACTTTGTTTCATTGTCTCTGTAGGACTTCTATCATTCATGCAATATCTCATTTGAATTGATACTCAAATCCCTTAATTCTGCTGTTGCCTGCTGACATCAGGGCCTTTTACATCTCTGTCGGTTATACTACAGATACTCTACACTAGATAGTTGCTACACTAGATAGGAACTTCACCTCAGTCCTGTATCCTGCACCACCAGCAACCTCTATGCCACTATCTGCTCCTTTTCCTACTCATTTTCATGGGATAGCAATAGAGCCATGCCATCTTTTTTGTCATATTGTGTTATAAGAAAGGAATAGAAAAAAAAAACTCAGTCTCAAAAAATGAGAACGGTTTTAATAAGGCTACTGCAAACTTATACATGGATCTTGTTCCCCAAGAGTCAAATGTGATACCAAAGTAGCTGCTTTCTTGGGTTTTAATGCAAATTCCACATAGTACTGAACTTCTGCTATAAACACTTCAGCTGCTTGCTCTATAGGAAATCCTTTTAATCATGCCCACTGAAGCTGTTGCCAGTCCAAGAATAATAATATAAGCACTGTATTTTTATGTCCTAAAAATGTTTCAAAAGTCATTCTATTGTATTCACCTCCCCCGTTTCTCATTTTTTCCTTTTTCTTCTTTTTGCTCGATGTCTTCTTACTTCTGTTTGTTTCCTCTCATTCACATTACTATTGACGAAATAGGATCTTCTAAGTTGTGTTCATTGTATCCATATGGCACTACTGAACATGGCATTGTATTTACTATACTGATATTTATTGGGAATTAACAAGGAAACAGAAAATATTAACATGTCTATATTTGTGCTAAAAGTTAATCAAAACAACATTTATTGATAATTTAATATGGAGCTAATGCAATTTAAGATAGGTACGCAGTAATGAAAAAGGAGATTAAACAAGATGCTAAATCCGAACCTATTTTGTATCTGAAGAAAAATTTTAATTCTGAAAATTTTGGTGTCTAAGTTGTCCTCATTAGAACTTTCACAATTATTGAATGATCATATATTAAATGGAAATGAACTATGACAAATTTACTTACCCTTAGGTAGTTGAAGTTACATTAACAATGAATATGTCCAATCATTCCCAGATAAAAAAGACAAAATCATATGCCTTGTGGTCTATCATCATAATTTATCATCATCCTTATTTTCCACTTGTGTATCTTTATAAAACTGTGTTGATGCTCTTATGTGTCAACTGTCTTCACTTTTGACACAGATTTTTTAGTGTGTATGTAAATTTCAAAGTATAGTGAACATATATGTATTTTTAGTAGTATGTGCTATGTGTAGTCATATATATATATACATACATACACACACACACACACACACACACACATATATATATATATGTATATATATATATATATATATATATATATATATATATATATATTTCTAAGTTTGGTCCAATATAGCAGTATAATTGTTTTAAACCTCCTTAAAAATGCTATATAAATACATGTTCTAAGAACACTGATTTCTTTTTTTGGAAGAATGTCTTTTCAGAGATGTTATTAATCAATGGAGGACAACTGACAGACTATATACCATGTCATTACCATTCCCTTCTCACTCAGGTCTTAGGTTAAACTCCTTAGAATACTGTATAAAAGATTCATTGGTTCTAATACATTTTGTCATCTAGGATTACTTTTTACACTAACTCAACCATAGTGGAACTGATGCTGGCTGCTACTGAAGTAATATTGCCTTCAAGTATATCTAACACAGGAAATTAATTCTGATTTGTTAATAATGGATATGACTAATATCTGCTAAACAGTGTTGTAAGATGTGTTTTGTTTGAATAAAGTAATAAGTTTATAAAGTTTTCAACCTTATTGTATGAGTAAACAACTAATATTTTCCTACTATGAACCACCATATTTCCCTGGTAGTAAAACATTTTATTTGATATCTGTTATAGTCTAGTATTTTCTGAAGCTCAAGTGATAAACAGGGTAATTTGCACTATCTTTCTAAAAATAATTCTCATTTAAAATATGATAATTAAAATTATTGTCATTATAAATTACTCGCAAAAGCACTAATATAAGACCAAAGGCTAACTTTTTGTGCATAAAGAACAAATAAAGCATTAAATATTATCTGCAAATTAAGTAAAATGTAAGTATGAAATACAATACAATGTACCACATTAGTGTACTCAACAAAATTGTTTAAGAGAAATTGTGTTCTATGTAATGTAAATATAAACTATCTGCAGTTGTACATGGATTTAGAACAATGACATACTTTTACTTTCAGTAAATTTGTGTTATAAATCCACTGTGAGAACTTAATTATTCCACTGATTTTCTGTATTAAAACTTCACAAAACACTAACGTGTTAATTATAATCATACATTTTCCTTCATCTTTGCTAAGTTATCAGCATTTTCCAATTGCAAAAATATAGAAATCTGTTGTAAACAACCTGTTTTCATTATTTATTTTTCCAAATCACAAATTATTCAGTATATAAAAAGCACCTGTAGTCTAAAATTTTATTGCCATAAATTATGCACCCACCCACTGAGACAGTGGAGCTGATCTATTGAGAGCTCACCAAGACCAGCTGGACTGTGACTGAAAAAGCATGGGATAAAACTGGACTCTCTGAACATGGCGAACAATGAGGGCTGATGAGACGCAAAGGACAATGGCACGGGGGTTTGATCCTACGTAATGTGCTGGCTTTGTGGGAGCCTAGCCAGTTTGGATGTTCACCTTCCTAGATATGGACGGAGGGGGGAGGTCCTAGGTCTTACCACAGGGCAGAAAACCCTGACTGCTCTTTGGACTGGAGAGGGAGGGGGAAAGGAGGGGGGGAGGGGGAGAAAGGTGGGAGGAGGGGAGGAGGGGGAGAAGGTTGGGAGGAGGGGGAGGGAAATGGGAGGCTGGGAGGAGGTGGAAACTTGTTTTTTTGTTTTTTTTCTCCTTTTCTCAATAAAAAAAAAATCAGAAAAATGTGGCCTTCTAAAGATGAACAACTACTAATCCAAGTAAATTTTCACACTTACAATGGCTTTCTTCTTCTCAAACATTACAGGCATGTTTTAACAGCTGAGGGATTTTAGACACAGATGTAAATGTGCCTGGAAATTATTAACAGTCAAGGTACATGTGTTAGTCCATTTTGTATTGCTATGAAAAATTACCATCTGTTGTATAAATTAAAAAGAAAATAAGTGTATTTTTTCAGAATTCGTGTAATGGAAAGTTCAAACAGCAATGCATCTAAAGCGTAAAAATGTTCTTCTGATTGTATCACCAAATTGTATATAGCATTTCATGCTTATGCAGAGGGAAGAAGGAAAAATGCTAGGACAAGAGATGGGGAGAGACTAGGGGACAGAGAAGTATGACAAATAATGAAAGCAGAAGGAGATATGGCAGGGATTGTGCTGCTCTTTTATCATAATTCGTAGTTAGGAGATTTTATCCATTCTTTCAAGATCTACGTCATTCTAAGTGATCAATTTTAATCTTCTCTCGGCAACCACGTTCCTTCCAATCATTTTTCACTATGTCCCAGATCATAGTAGTTCCCCTAGCTTTCAATATCATTAAACTGAGAGCTACTCCTTTAGTCATGAACCTTTGGGGAACATGCTATATGTATACCATTCCATTTGTATATTCATATAATTCGAAAGTGACTCTAAATAATAAACAAGAGAACATGTCAATTGTAGAGCCATTATAACATGACTCACTCTTTATTATAAATAAAAAAAACAGGGCTCCTGAGAGTCTTCAACTGAGAAAGTACTTGCTTCACAATCCTGAAGACCTATATTCAATTCCTGAATCCAGTTGACTCAGATAAATGTAGAAGAACAGAATCATCTCCACAAAGCTCTCCTCTGACTTCTCCATGGATTTTGTGGCACATTTACCTACACAGACACATGATGAGCACATATACAATATTACAAACAAAAAATAAACTAACAGCAATCTATGTTCCATAGTCTGATATTACATGTGTGTGTTAACATTTCATTCTATAATTAACAGAGATTCATAACTTCTATAAGACAAGCATTGCCCCATTGTTTTTTTGCCTTATCAGAATTTTCTAATGGACTTAAAATGTCAAAATGTTGATCAGAACATAAAGTGTTTTAGGCATGCTTAACATATGGCAATGAGTGCTCAATGAAAGTAGACTGGGTGAAGCAGCTACACCATCAAGAACTTTTATTAGGTAGATAAAAAATTCAACACACACACACACATGCACACACGCACACACATATAGTTTCCTTATATACAAAACTTTTCTTATAACAAAACTTTCCTTATAAGAAGAAAACATGAGGCATAAAGTAAATAAGTAATTAAGTAAATGAGTATCTCCCATGCTCCCATGAAAGATAAAATAGAGCAATAATAAGAAAAGTCACAAACTAAGGAAACCAAACTAAAAATAAATAAATCTGAGATGGAATAACTTATGTTTACACTGGATTTTTGAAGAAGAGAGGTGAATTGCAATCTATTTTATTTTGTGTAGTTTCCTACATTTGTTATTATTACAAGTAATTTCATGAAAGAAGTTGTGTTATTTAAGAAATACATGAGGTTCAGTTATATGCACTTAAACAAAAGGAAGCATTGAAATAAAATGTCATATTTCCCTGTGGCATGCATGCTTATTGTATTTGGTATGCAGGATTTATATGCCATGGCATTTGGAGTCCACACAATAGATAAATAAATGTAACTCTGAAAGAAAGATTCAGCTGTACTCCTGTCACTGATTGAGATCATTGATGAACTCGAAGGAAAAGTCTATAAATGCATTTGTCTAACCTGAGTGGAACCCGGGGGAAACTGCCTATTTAGTAAAATAAATGAAAAAGATTTGTGTGGGGGTATGGTGCCAAAGGTTAGGTTAAAAGATTTATGAGGAAGTTTGTCAAAATGGAGAAAAGGTAATTGAGTCTTAATCCCATTACTTCGAATGTAGTCTGTGTATTCAAGCAGCTCAAACTCTACATTTGTGGGAATAACACCTAGAGTAAAACGATCAAAAACATCTGTAAGTTATGAATGCACCCAGCCCATATGCTGTATTTTAAATCCAGACTCATAGAATATTGGTGTATTTATCAGTCTTACCACATTTCTCAAAATTGTGACTTCTGAGTATTTATTACTTTTCTCTATTTGAGTATAATGAGAACTGATCAATAATATCTTTAAAAGATATTTTGCTTGTTTTTAATGGACATGTGGCCCATCATTCTGTTCCTTTAAAATAAATTGACTAAGCAATGTAGTAACCATATAAACTGTGGCATTTTTTTCCAGCCCTTGACTCATAAAAGGTAGTAAAACTTGCCCTACTATTTAAAAAGGTATTTAATAAAACATGCTATATTCTAGAAAAGATGAATAGATAAATTGGTTACAGCTAGGGTCTTGAGAAATGAGTGCTGATAATCCTGCAATCTTGACAACCTGAAACCAAGTAAGTCGGCTACAAATTAAGGACCAACTGCATGGGAACATCAGTTAAACTAGTGAGACCAGATTTCACTCAGTCATATTAGCCCAGTATGGAAACAGAGGCCAAAGCGGAGTGAATTCTACTTCACTTTGTAAGGATGGCATGGTCTTTTAAAGGGAGAATGAAAGATCAGGTCTGAGTGGGGATCATTAGTGTTATGGAATTAGGGATGTCCTGTTTGTTCTCACTACCTGATACTTCAAGATCCAGGGCATTGTTTTGGTTGCCTTTACTTTATTCAACATGCTACCTAACATCATTCTTTATCATTTACAAAAAATAAAAGAAAATTGATAAAAAACAAAACTCAACTTTGCTCCTCAGTCTTTCCTGCCTCATATATATATACTTTGTTGTAATGGCTTTGGGAGCTACAGTTTGTTACACAGTATATTCACTTGCTCAAACAGCTTTCCTTGTACACATTCATTACAATGAGTTGTTGGTCTTATTCAAGGGCTCTGGCTTCTGGTACAACATCAATATTAGACCCTCACCAAAACTCCTCTTGGATATCCTATTGTTGCTCCCAGTCATGAGAATATTGTAGCTATGATTCCACAGTACCTTCATACTCTCCAGTAGATAATAGGTTGTATGTTGAGGTGGGTCAACTCAAAATCATGGATGTTGGCCTAGGTGGTAATTAAATTTGTTAACCTCAGACTATTGTAAAGAGGGGCAAACCCATAGAATTGTGGTTGACTTATATTACTTGATTGGTTTTCCAGAAATGGAAAATATAGAATGAGATAATATTGCTTTTTATATATTTGGCACAATGCTCATTTTTAACTAAATGATGAATTCACTAGAACCTTGTTTGGTAAAAGAAAAAATTCATTGTTTGCTTGTAAATATGACCATTTATTCTGAAACAATTACTTTACCTTTTAAGTTTGAACTAGAAATCTTTACTGGTGTAGTACCATGAAATTTCAAAGCTTTTTAAGAAGATTATCTTTCTGAAACTTAATGTATAGTGAAAAAGTAAAGGTTTTCCAAGACTGGGATTTGTAGCCAGAATTGACAGTCTGAAAAGTACATGAATTCACTTATAAAAGTTTGATTTTTAAACTCATATGTCCAAATTTTAGAAAGACAATGCTGATTGTTTTTCTTTCATATAGAAGATGCAATCATGGGAAAGTGAATTACGGGTTGTGAAAAATATTCCAGCCTCTTAGGAGACTAAGGCTTTTGACTGAATGTGGGATAAAATTGATGATCTGAACTTTAACTCAGACACTTGAAACATATGATGACCTGACATTTCTCTGAAGTAAGCTGAAGACACAGAACACACATAAGCCTCCATAAGTGACTTCAGCAGTACCTCTTCCTCATTTAGAGGAAAGTCTGTTATTGAATACTCTCTCGCCACAGAAGAGTGCCTTGGGAAAATGGTTTATCCTAACACATTCTGAAAATTTTCCTAAAGGCTATTTATTCTGCATCAATATTTGGATGGAGGTGGTTTCAAATGCAAACATGCAAGATGTTCCAAGAGCTTAGCATCTTTTTTTGTGTTAACGTTTCTCATAAATAATTTTATTTTGGGCATATAGGTTCTGCTACATATGTAATAAATGTGACTCTTTTTAATATCAGAGTTACCCTTAGGGCAGTAAGTACATTTATTTCAAAGAAATATAAAAATAAAATGAATAGAATACATCAGGTACCTCTCAGATCATTACAAATGAGTCATCAAGCCTTTCTAAATTTCCTTGGGTTATATGAATAATGCCTTGAGATAGACTGCAACTCACTAAACTGACTTTCTGAGGACTGGGGGTGGGAAAGGTTTTAGAAAGGGGAAACCCCTGGGAAGAATTGTTCTAGTAACTGTCACGTAATTCATCTCAACAGAAGAGAAGCTGATTTTCAATCAGTCTAAGGTAATAGAAGATGTCAGAATTCTAGAGATTATTTTGTCGTCAGTAGTCCACTTACCCTGCTTGAGAACACCCTAGGAATAACAAATGAATCATAAGGTAGAATCACATACAAGCACATTTATTTTCTTCAAATATTGATATTTTCCCCTTTGAGTTATATGTCTAGAGAAATTTGTTCTGTAAAGTAATCCATTAGGGTCAGAGACACGAATGTGTCAAATATGAAGTTTGATGGCCTTCTAAGATTTTAGTATGTCCTGGACTGGGAAAACTTTTGATTATCCATCTGTGTTCCACCTGAAAGAAGATGGGGTATAGTCTAAAGCTGCAGATTAGTGGAAATGCTTGTAGCCGTTTTACCTCATTGCCTGTCAGCTAAATCTTGCTGACAATATAGGAATTCTTCACTACTGAAGGAACGAGCCTCCCTGGACTGATAATTTTCTCAGTTTATGGTGTGTGTGATGTTTTTGTAAAGTGGGAAATAGTTGAGAGTGTGAGTGTGATGATCCTAGAAGGTAAATTTAGGCGATTCAACCAACCGAATACCACCTGAAAATTGGATAGAATTTAACGGACAAAAGCAAACTCAATTGTATGCTCACTTCTCTTGTATTCCCAGGATTTAGCTTATAGTGTATGGCTAATAAGAGACTATATAAATGATTATTAAATGTATGAATAAATGAAAGTGGGCACAAATGAATATTTTCCTGGGATTTTGATGGACATCTGGGTTCTTTTATCATAATCATAGATGTCTTTAGTCATTATCATTCCTAATACATGATAGCTTTATTTATTTTCTTAAATGTTTGATCCTATAAAACTGGGATAAGTAATTACAATAAAGAGAAAATACAATGGATGTATGAAGAATGATTCATTTTTTAATAAATTATTTTATTACTTTAAATAATACCAATCCAAATTCCCATTCCCTCCCCTCCTCCCTCTCCCTCCACAGACCATCCCCCCACCCCTCCAACCCTAAGAAAGTAGTACCATGAACCCTGCCCTGTGGAAAGTCCAAGGCCCTCCCTACTATGTCTAGGTTTAGCAAGGTTTACATCCAAAGAAAATAGGATCCCATGAAGCTGGTATATGCAAGTAGAGACACATCCCAGTGTCACTATCAGTGGCCCCTCAGTCTTCCCCAGCTGTCAACCCCATTCAGAAGGGCTTAGTTGTTTCCATGGTCGTTCATTCCCAGTCCAGTTGGAGTTGGTGAGCTGACATTAGCTTAAGCAAACTGTCTCAGTGGATGACCCCCTCATGGTCCTGAATTCCTTGCTCATACTCTCACTTCCTCCACTCTTCAACTGGATCTTTGGAAGGAGCTCAGTCTAGTGTTCCTATATGGGTCATTGCCTCTGTTCCCGTCTGTTGTTGGACGAAGGTTCTATAGTGATATTTAAGGTAAGGTCAGTTCAGACACCCTCTCTATTTTTTAGGGTCTCAGCTGGGTTCATCCCTGTGGGTTCTTGGGCATTTTTCTTTTTTAAAATTTATTTTTCCATTCAAAAATTTCCACTTCCTCCCCTCCTCTCATTCCTCTCCCACCTCCCCACTCACCCTCCTCCCTCCCCTCCAGTCTTAAGAGAGGGCAGGGTACCCTGCCCTGTGGGAAGTTCAAGGCCCTCTCCCCTCCATCCAGGCCTAGGTAGGTGTGCATCCAAACAGGCTAGGGCCCTTGGGCATTTTTCTAGAGGTAGGCTTTTGCTAACTCCATAATGGCTCCCTCAATCAGAAAACTGGGAATCAACCTACCTCAGGTTTCACTCTTGGGAATATATCCAAAATATGCTCAATCATACTACAAGAGTATTTGTTCAACTATGTCCATAGCAGCATTATTTGTAATAGCCAGAAATAACCTAGATGCTCCTCAATGGAAGAATGGATAAAGAAAGTGTGGCACATCTACACATTAGAATACTACTTAGCAATAAAAATTAAAGACATGCAAATGGACAAAATTAAACATCATCCCGAGTAAGGTAATCCAGACTCAAAAGAGCAAATATGGTATGTACTCACCCATAAGTGAATACTAATCATAAACAAAGGCCAACGAACCTATAGTTCAGGGTCCTAGAGAAACTAAGTAATAAGGTGAACCCAAAGAAAAACATATACAGACCCACCTGGAAATTGGAATCAGACAAAAATTTGCGAGCAGGGGAGCAGGGGGGCAGGGGGTAGAGGGAGGAGAAGGGGAGTTGAGGAGAATTTGAGGGAATGGGATGGTCGAAATGGGGGAAGGAGAGATATGAGAGCAAGGAGAGAGATATCTTGATTGAGGGAATGATTCATATGCCTGAATTTCTTCGGTGAAGGAAACCTTCACCAACAGCTCCATCAAGCAATAGAACTTGGCAGCTTCAGACACGTGGTGCTTCTAACTTCAGAGCCAAGGATATAAGAAAGGGTTTTTGGAATCTCCCCTTGTGTCAAAGGAAAGCCACTGAGGCCAGATGTATATCTGAGATGTCACTACATAGAGGTCTGGACAGGCCATTGCCTGGAACTATGAAGGTGATAAGTGGATTGTCTTGGAAACTCAAAGATGTTGGAGGTGGCAGAGTCATGGGATACTTGCCAAGGAAAGCTGCAGACCAGGTGTGAATCAGTCCAAGAGAAAGAACTATATTGCAGTCAGCAAAGGTGAAAGGACTTGGAAATCTGAAGAGCTATTTGCTATCAGATGGAGATGCAGAATTTAGAGTTTGTAGTGCTAGTTGTTCTTACTTTGGTGCAGTATTTCCTCACTGTGTACCCTTTCCTGCATTGTGAGATGGTGACATAAGTTCTGTACCATTGCATGTGGGAAGTATGTGACATTCTTTTTGATTCTTATTTTATGGGGGATTACACTTAACAGATTGCCATATATCCCAGAAGAGCCTCTGGACTGGAAAACAGTGTTGAGATGGTTACAAACTATAGGGACTTTTGAAGCGGACTGAATGCATCTTTGAATTATGATATGGCTACACGCCTATGAACATGAGGAATACAATGTTGTAGTTTGAAAGAGAATAGCCCCCATAGGCTCAGATATCTGAACGCTTGGTCATTAGTCAGTGGTGCTACTAGACAGGGATTAAAGGTGTGGCCTTATTGGAGTAGGTGAGGCATTGCTGGAAGAAGTGTGCTATTGTGGGTACAATTTGAAGTTTCAAAATCCTATGCCAGGCTCATCCTCTCTGCCAGCAAATCACGATGTAGCTCTCAGCTACTGTTCCAACACATGTGTGTTACTATGCTCCCTGCCATGATGGTAACGGACTAAGCCTCTGAAATGGTAAGCAAGTCACCACTTAAATGATTTCTTTTATAAGCGTCCCTTCATAGCAATAGAACAATGCTTAAAACATACTTTCATAGTTTACTTAATGTGGCTTTTGCAATAGAAACATGTCTGAAAGTATTATTTATATATATGCACAAAAATACACTAAAGTCCAATTATTACTACATTTTTAGATGAGTGTATCCATCCTGTTTAGCTCTTAAATTCCAGTAAGTATGGTAATAGGCCAGAGACATAGGATTTACTTTCATAAATAGCAGATAAATTGTACCATGTAATGTCTCAAATTCATTACCCTAAAATTTAGAGATGTTAGTTTGCCCTCTTCATCTTCCTGGGAAAGATTGCTTTTTCGTTTGTTTTGGTTTTCAAGACAGGTTTCTCTGTGTATCCTGGCTGTCCTGGCTACACAGAGAAACCTTGCAGACTGGGTTGGCCTTGAATTCACAAAGGTCCACCTGCCTCTGCCTCTCTCATGCTGGGAATGAAAGCATGGGTTACCAATGCACAGCAAGATTGCTTTTTTTTTTCATTTCCTCTACCTGGATCTTCTGTAGCCTTCATATTCCTCTTAGCTTGGAATCCTCTTTATAGGACCAGGATTATATTGATTTTCTAGTTGTACAGGGTACTTAAAAATGCTATAGTAATATATGAAAAATGCATGGCTTTTACTTGTGAAAAGATTAATAACAATTGCTTTTATCTTTTGACAAATAAGTTTTGACAAATTAGTAATAGACTAGTTTTTAATTCAATATCTAAATAACACTAAATTGGATCGTCATTATTTTAATGCTGAAGTAAACATTCCTGGGCAACTCAACCAATTTTTTTTAAAGTTATGACTCCATGAATAAGTAAATGCAGAGTGTGAATGAAAACAACTTTAAATTATGCTATGCAGACAACTTTAAAAGAATTTTAGAAGAAAAGGAGAAGATAATGAACGAGCAGAATTTAATTTTGAGGGTTTTTATTTCAATTCTGCATTGGGCTGGAGGCCAGATTCCTAATTACTTCTGTATATACAGTATAAAAATTGCTTAAGGGATGCTGGATGAATTTTCCAAAAGACAATTAAAGATTCTCAGTTGAATAAAATAATTTTTTTCCTGATAAATTTTGTGAGTGTGGTGGTTTCCCTGAATGGGTGACATTCTGGACAATCTATTGAGAGGTGCAGTTCATGACAAAAGTAAATGTGCTTTTTGAAGATACTGGGATTAACTTATTTAATTATTTGTTCAATTAGCTACATTTGCAAGATTTATAAACCTTAAATGTTAATCTTAAAGCCTTCCCTTTCTGCATATTTTAATGGCTCTGGTGTTCCTGTGGCTTTGCTGAACTCCTCAGCTATTGCGACTTCATAAGAGCCTTTAAAATGCACAGTTGCCCAGGTCCTGCCTGAGAAGATTCTGATTTAATTGGTTCAAGAAGCATTCTGATCATTGAGATGTTTAAAAGCTCCCCAGGTAATTATAATGTCAAGGTAAGGTTGCAAACCACTGGATTTCGGGGAAAAATACCAGCTCCTATAGAAGAGTCAGTAAATTCAAATTAAATCAGAGTGAAGCAAAGGCAAAAAGGAGAGAAAAGTCCATGAAGCATGCACTTTAAAAGCATGTATTGTCAGTAACACATCACTGAGCAAGACTGCTAAACTCACTAACCTGTTTTTGTTACAATGTTCCTGGTGCAAAAAAAATGAATTATATTGTAATAAGAACAGAAATCCATTTTACAAATTTTGAGATTTTTAATAAGTAGATATTATATAATCATATGATTCTCTGAGAGCATAAGAAACTATTGATTTATATTAGATTGGCCAGCTGTAAGTCAGCAGCAGGTTTTTTTTTTCATTTCTTTGTCATTTTCTTTTTGAAAATGCGTTATTTCGACTTCTTTTTTTTTATTGCGAAAAGAAGAAAAAAAAACATAAACAAAAAACAAGTTTCCACCTCCTCCCAGCCTCCCATTTCCCTTCCCCTCCTCCCACCCTTCTCCCCCTCCTCCCACCCTTCTCCCCCTCCCCCCACTCCTCTCCCCCTCCCTCTCCAGTCCACAGAGCAGTCCTGGTTCCCTGCCCTGTGTTAAGTCCTAGGTCCTCCCCCCTCCGTCCATATCTAGGAAGGTGAGCATCCAAACTGGCTAGGCTCCCACAAAGCCAGCACATTAAGTAGGATCAAAACCCCCTGCCATTGTCCTTGGTGTCTCATCAGCCCTCGTTCGCCATGTTCAGAGAGTCCGGTTTTATCCCATGCTTTTTCGGTCACAGTCCAGCTGGCCTTGGTGAGCTCCCCGTAGATCAGCTCCACTGTCTCAGTGGGTGGATGCACGCCTCGTGGTCCCGAATTCTTTGCTCATGTTCTCCCTCCTTCTGCTCCTCCTTGGGACCTTGGGAGCTCAGTCCAGTGCTCCTGTGTGGGTCTCTGTCTCTATCTCTATCCATCACCAGATGAAGATTCTATGATGACATGCAAGATATTCGTCAGTATTGCTCTAGGATAGGGTCATTTCAGGTTCCCAATCCTCAGCTGCCCAAGGAACTAACTGGGAACCTCATCTTGGGCACTAGGGAGCCCCTCTAGGGTCAAGTCTCTTGCCCACCCTAAAGTGGCTCCCTTTACTAAGAATTGTGGTTCCGTGCTCCCCTATCCACCTTTCCTTTATCCCAATTCTCATGTTTCCCAGGTCCCCCCTCCTTCCCTTCTATTAGTGGTTTTAATTCAGTTTCTTTCTCTTTCATTTTTTACTTTAACTGATTATTTGTGGATTTTCACATCATGCATTTTGTTACCACTTACCTCCAAGTCCCCTCACATCTGCCTTCTGCCCTTGCACCCTCCCCCTAAAACAAAACCAAATTTAAAAGAAAAACCAAAACAAAACAAAGAAGCAAAACAAAAACCAAAAGAACAATTTTGTGGAAGATGCAATGTAGCCTGTTGAAACTCACAGTTGACCCTTTAGTCCAATCATCTTTAACTGCAAATGGTCATTGCCAGGAGTAATTGGTCTGACTCCAGGCTTCTGCTTTCTGCTACACAACAGATAATGGTATTTCACTTCCGCTCCTCTGGGATATTCTGTTATCCCATGTCATGGAGAGCCTGCTGTTTTGGATCTGTAGGTAACTCTCCTTCACATGTTCCAGCAGTTCATAGGTTCAGGGGATGCCAGGATGGACCAACTCATAGCCCTGGTTCTGGCCCTGGCTGGTAATTAGGTTGGTCAGCTCACTAGCTTTCTCTCCTAGTCAGTTACTACCAGGATGAGCTCTCCAGCACTGCCTTGATTAGCTCACCCAATACAGCCTACATCAAGGAGCTGGGCCAGTTCTCTTGTTCTCGGGCCCTCATATCCAGGTCCCCCCGACTCACATTGCCAGGAACAGATCGACTGTTTAGCCCAGGCAGGGTTCAGGACCCTCTCTCCTGATTACTGCAGGGAGAATATGAGAGGGACAGGGGCAGGGCGGGACGGGACGAGCAGAGTCTGCTGTCCTGCTCTCAAATCCTCAGGCCTGGCTCACCTGTGGACCTGACAACTAGTTCAGCTCTACTGAACTGCATCTAGTGTAGGGCAGGGCTAGTTCTCACCCTTTTGACCTCTGGGCCAGCTCTCTTGCTTGCCACAGGTAGCAAGTGATAGAGGGGGAGGGTGTCTTTCCCTTGCCCATGCCACCAAATGGCAGATTAAGGGGACAGTTAAACTCTGTTGTTCTCACACCCTCAGGGCTGGCTCCCTGGCATCACAGACAACAGGGTCAGTTCTATTGTGCTGCCCAGGCAGGAAGCAAAGTTTGCTTTCTCATGCACTGCAGCCAGTGAAGGTCAGGGCCCAGATCTCCTACTCTTGTGACCCCAGGGTCAGCTCCTTCACCCACTGAAGGTGGTAATAGATGGGGGACATTTTTCCTTTACCAATGCCACCACATGGCAGACAAGAGGGACAGGGTCAGCTCTCCTGCTCTCATGCCCTCAGGGTCCACTCACCTGTGTCCTAGACCACAGGATCAGCTCTAATGTGCCTGCCTGGTAACATGCATGCCTATGGAGAGGGGGCAAACTCTCTCCTGAGGGGTTGGGCCAGCTCCCTGTTGCAATATCCAGTGAGGAACAGGACCAGCCATTCCAGGCCAGTGATTGGCTCAACACAGCATGGTTCCAATGATCCCTGTGCTAACACTGGTCATGGACATCCACACAGACGTGGACCCAGACATGGTCCTCAGCAGCAGCTCAGGTCCAGATGCCACCATGGCCCCAGTAGCAGCTCTGGCAGCAGCATGTCCCCCAGGGAATCAGCATAGTCCCAGGTGGCTAGCCAGAACCCTGGCATCCTCAGAGCCCTTGGTGGCAACCGGAGTCACGGACAGGACCACAGACCAAGACATGACTCTAGGTAGCAGTCATGTCCTGGACATCCCCATGGCTTGAGGTGGCAATACCAACAACACAGATCAGCATGGCCTTGGGTGCCCCATGGTCTGTGAATACAGACATGGTCAGAGGTAGATGAACAGACCGTGGTCCTCCAAATTGGCCCTGGGTGTTGACAACAACTCAGATCAGTACTGCTGTAGGGCAACATTGATTCTAGTTTTTGGTTATATGTATATATATGTTATTTCTTAAACAAAAAGAGTCTATCAAAAAATTAATGATTTCAGAAAGCAAATTTTAAATATCTGGGAAAACAAAGCTGCAATAAAAGAAGATTCATGGTTTTTTACTAGACATAAGGAAAACTAGGAGAACAGATACTTAGCTTCATGATATATTTTTTAAAGAGTAAGAGAAATACCATTAAGAATATTAGACAGATGCTACGTGTGGTGGTGAAAGCCTTTAATCCCAGCACTTGAGAGAGACAGAGGCAAGCAGATATCTGTGTATTGGAGGGCAGCCTGGTCTATATAGTGAGTTCCAGAACAGCCAGGGCTGTTATGAAGAGAAATTCTGTCTTACAAAACAAAAGCAAAAAGAAAGAAAGAAAAAAGTATTAGCTAAGTTCTTTCAAATATCAAATTATGAATTGTTTCTAAAATTTCGAAACCACAAACATAGATTCAGAGCTTCTACATTGGTATTCAAAAGCCCATATATATCTTATTATGATACTAAATATCTCATAAACAAAAATAATGACTAATAATAAGAATGTACATGTCTAAGCGCTATGATAAATTAAACCAACAAGAGGCCACTAAATCTTCATGCTGAAATTAGATTTGTCTTATGAAAATAGTCAACTGTCTAAAGTCTTATCTCCAAGGTGGAGTAGAGACATCAAGAGATACCAAACCAAAAGTAAAAGTTCTCTGCAGCAAAAAAAATAATAGTCATAATAATCTATCCCATGCATGTAAGGAGGGGTCATAAAATATTAAAGTAATAAAATATAAAATATTTCTATATTATGAAAAATATTGGTGAAATTAAAAGAACTCATTCACAATTTAGAAGGTTGAAATTTCATTTAAGGTGGAAGAGAAGAGAAGTTAAAAATATGGCAAATAGTCTATTTAAACCTAAAAAGAAGTCTATTAACATCAGAAAAAAAAGTAGAGTGCTCAAACATAGTACTCTTAAAAATGCCATCCTTTGTAGTCCAAATGCAAAAATATGCCAAATATTATAAAAAGTCTTACAGAATGCATGTCCAAAACCAATACTATTATCCAATTGATATTAAGAAAGATCACCTGTGACAACAATATAACTTATTCTTGCAAACCTCATATTAAAAGTGACAGAAATAATGATACTAATAAAATGTAACCACTGCTCCAGCCTATCACTCTTTAAGTACCTGGTTAGAAAGCAAAGCTCTCATTATCCAGAGATGTTCAAAATCAGAAATTTCTGTGAACTAACTTAGCAGGAAAGTCAATGAATAAACAAAAAAGATATTTAAGTATATTTTTAGATACCTAAATTTTGGAAGGAAATTTTACTTGGGTATGTATGTTCTTCTATAACCTATGGTATAATCAAACATAAAAATTAACTAGAGGGCATATAGTTGTGAGAGATATTAATCTGAAGTTAACCTGATAGCAGTATAGATGGTAGTGTTTAAGAAATATTGAATAACTTGTCCTTTCTCCTTGTATAGTTATGACAGGCAGACTTATGGTCTTTTGTCCATTAGATTCTAAATGTGCAATGCTTCTACCCAGATAATACACATTTCCTTTTTTTTTTCCTGAGGAGAATGAGCTATTATAGCTGTGCATTTTTATGCTATAGGATAAACAATAGTAAACTCTCTTGGCAATGGTTTGTTTCAAGCTGTAAAATGTTTACATTCTTAGTTCTTTGCTGTTCATTATTACTGTTACAGAGCCAGGGAGCCATACTGAGCCAGAAGAATTTTTGGAGGACATTTAAAATACACATGTTCTATTCTGAGACATGGAACCCTTATTGTCGTTAGAGTAAACTCTCTAAGGATAAACAACAAATAACCCTTTGTCAATGTAACTTATATCACAATCAGACAGATCTGTGGAAGGGGAGAGTATACCAAAGTAGAACTTAAAAGCAGTATCTGAAATGAGAGAGTTAAGTTGCATTTTGAAAAAAATAGTTTTGATAATTATATTAAAAAGTAAAAATCCAACTTCACATAACACAAGATATTAAAATTTAGCTTTATATAATGTTCCAGTGTAAGCAATTTCAAAAAACTCAAAGAGTAATATTAATGCTATTTCTTTTATTATTATTATTATTATTATTATTATTATTATTTTATTACTTTAAAAAATACCAATCCAAATTCCCACTTCCTCCTTTCCTCTTACTTCCCTCCCACTCCCTCCACACAACCTTTCGCTAATCCCCCTCCAATTTTAAGAGAGGGCAAGGCACCCTGCTCTGTGGGAAGTCCAAGGCCCTCCCCACTACATCCAGGTTGATCAAGTTATATATCCAAAGAGAATAGGATCCCAAAAGGCCAGTACATGCAGTAGAGACAAATCCCAGTGCCATTGTCATTGGTCCCTCAGTCTGCCCCAACTGTCAGTTACATTCAGAGGGAGTAGTTTGATTCCATGCTTGTTGATTCCCAGTCCAGTTGGAGTTGGTGAGCTTTCATTATCTCAGGCACACTGTCTCAGTGAGTGAACCCCTCATGGCCTTGACTTCCTTGCTCATACTCTCCTTCCTTTCACTCTTCAACTGGACCTTAGTAGCTCAGTCCAGTGCTCCGATGTGGGTCTCTGTCTCTGTTTCCGTCTGTTTTAGATGAAGGTTCTATGGTGATATTTAAGATAATAATCAGTCTGACTACAGGGTAAGGCCTGTTCAGGCTCCTTCTCTATTGCTTAAGGTGTTAGCTGGGGTCATCCTTGTGGATTCCTGAAAATTTTTCTAGAGCCAGGTTTCTTGCTAACCCCAAAATGGCTCCCTCAATCAAGACATCTCTTTCCTTGCTCTTATATCTGTCCTTTCTATTAATGCTATTTCTACAATGCACGTGATGGCAAAGGCCTTTGCCATGTCCAACAGAGAAAAATTATTAAGGTATCCCTCATGTGTATTTCCCCCATTGACTAATTTTTTTTTTTATTTTCAATGCAATTTTTTTGAAGTTTAGTGGAAAAGTAAAGCCATTTCAGTAAAATGCAATAATAAGTTTGTAAAGAAATGCCTTAACTGTACTCTAAGTCTCATGGAGAACACCTATAGAAAGAATAAAATTAAATCATGCTTTTTCTACAAAGTGTGAACAGTAGCTCCTAAACCTTTATGTGCAGAAATGGGGATTTTAATGGGTTTCCATGTATCTTAATTTCTCCTATCAACTTTCTTCTCCAAAATTCTATAAATTCTATTTTTAATTTTATGCGGACATATTTTTCTTTGTTCTCTAAATATAATTAGGTTTCTAATATTTTGTCAAAGATTATTTCTAAAATGTGAAAACATAAAGACCATGTATATTATTATAAAATTATAAGTATATTTTACTGTAGAACCAACTATGATGTTGGATTTACATTTAATTTCATATTTGTTCACCCACAAGGTACCTCTGCTACATTAAAGGAGAGTGTTCTGGTTTAATATTCAAATGCATTCTCTTTTCTTATGTTCCACTGATGTCTTAACTTCAAATAACAATATAAAAATTAATAAATTTCTTGAGTTTTCAGTCATTTCTTAAATCTCTTCCTAATGTAAAGATCTGTTTATACCCCCCCCCATGTGAACACATAGCCCCTCCAAATGTAGTAGAAGGCAGTTCAATCTGACTGGTAGAAAAAATGAGAAACTTCTCTGCGAAGGATCAAACATCATTAATGTTTTTCTTTATTCATTTACTTTATATTTTATATAAACTTATATACCCTGTGCTTTACTTATATTCCCTTCATGAGAATCTTTTGATAGATTTGAGATTTTTGTTTTGCTTCGTTTGTTTTCTGGAGGTCTTTGGTACAGAAAAAAAGTAAGGGGAACAAGCAACTTGGAACACTAAATTCCAGTTGAAAGAAATATTGGAATGACAGAATGCAAAAGGAAAGCGAGAGTAAATTTAGATATCAAGTATATTGCTGCTACCAACACAGGTGAAAGGCCAATATAGTATAAATAGCTACTCAAAAATATTTCATTTATTTTAGCAAAATGCTTACATGTACATGGGAGAAACTAATAAAAGATCAATTTCACCATAGAAAAAGGCAAAGCTGAGATTTTATAGGATAAAGCAGATAGAGAGTGTTTGAAAAGGAAAGATATTTTAAATTTTTTCTTAAAGATATTGCTTAATCAAATGGCAGCAAGATGGGTGGTGTTGATGTCTAGTAACTGAAGAGAACCACAATTGGGGCAAAAAAAAAACCCACAAACACTCACAATTATAAATGTACACAAAAGAAACTTTACAATTTGGCAGGGATAACTGTGGGTTCTTTCACTTAAAGAAAACATATGTGTGGCCAAGAAAATAAAAATTGAGATGGTCTTCTGGAATTCTAGTAAGGGCTTAGGAAAGCAGAAGCTAATTCTGAATCCTATGTTATCCATAGACAGATAAAATGCAGTAATTCGCTATTTAATTTTTATTTGCAGGGAAAAGGAGAGTAAAAGGAAGCTGGACATGCCATTGTCTAAGCAGAAGTGATAAATCCTATCCATCAAAAAAAAGTGAACAGAGAATATCTTAAGGGGAAAAGAGGGCTTTGTGACTAATGTTCTTAATTTCCTATCGACCTAGGCATGTGTAGCAAATAAGATATGACTCTTCAGTAGGCCGTGTCTTGGTTTTCAATTGATAGCTAAAGAACTCAGACACACTGAGAGTAGCTATTCAAATCATAATGCTTAGCTATTTTTGTAAATGAAAATGAGTTTTACCTTTCTACCATATGAAATTTGAATGACAATGATGATTGAGGTTGAAAACGAAGCAGAGAAATGTGTTTGAATTTTTTTTCAATAAAATACTCAAGTTAATATCTTAAGCCAGGCATGAGTGGCTTGACTTACCTTTGATGACCCTCGCTTCATATACATCTTGTGTTAGAATTCTCAGCATGTTCATAGTGGATTCTAAATGTCAAAGACCTTACAGCTACTATTATACACATTTTATAGCCAAACAAAGTAATCAAAGATAGAAATGTTTAGAAGGAAATGAACTGATAGTCCTGCCATCATCCTGGAAGTTTTTCCATTTTTCAAACTCAGAGAACAGGAATTGAACTGAACCTATTCTGTGATCATCTAGGTCTCAGAACTTGAACTCCATTTCTGAACTTGTAGAAGCCCTCAGCAAGTGCATCTTTCCACAGATCAATACCACTCTTGGTCTAGTAATGAGAATGTAACAAAGAAAGATGAGAGACTAGATTTGTTCTCTTCCTATTGACACTGAGTAGGCTATGCACTGTCTTGGCGAAGCTGCTGTCTCTCTCTCTCTCTCTTTTTTTTTTATCAGAAATAAAGCTTTGGTTCTCGTGGAAAGCATGTCTTTTCACAGTTGTCTATGTTATACACACTTTTGGCTTGTATGGAGTCTCTGGTGATTCCAATAGAGTTATGTGCTGAAATAGGAATGGATTACAAATATTGATATCTATATCTTCCATATATATGTATATATATATATATATATATATATATATATATAGTATCGTATGTGTTGCTCCTTTACATGTCCCATTGCCTCATATGACTTTACATATGAAGCTCAAATTCAGCAATGAAACTACTTAAATTTTGCACAACTTGGATACTGTAGTATTGAAATGAGGATGTGATTTTTTTGAACTCAGAAAGTTGTGTGGTGGGACATGACTCATGCTGATAAAGCTGGTCTGTTGGACATGTCTAATTCTATATGTGAAATCTGATCAGTAAAAACAAAAGAAGAAAGAAAAGCTTTTCAGGTCTTACGCCTAAATGCTTTAGAATCAATAGGAGTAAGAATACGTGCAGGGCGGTCCTCTCCCCTAGTTAATGTTTTAGCTTTGTCAATATATACAGCCGGAATGCAGGCAAAGAGTTTATATTCATCTATCTTCATTTAAAAATCACAGTATATGAAGGTTTTCTATTGGTTAGAAATTTTGTTCTTCAGAATAGCAAGTTATACCTACCTCTTCTACACGTGCCCCCCCCCCCCAACACACACGTGTGCTTGTGAGAGAGATGTTTGACTTCCTCAGTGGATATTGAAATTATTTTTATCAAGTTATTTGGTGAATATATCATCAAAACAAGTGAAGAAAAATATTTATATCGGGTCAGAGTATTCCCCAACTCAGAAGCACGATGGCTAATAGATTATTATATTAAATTACCATAAGCTTATTATAGACATTATGATAGATATAAAAACCACCAATAACCACACCCCTTTCTCTGCTCTGTAATAACCATTTCATTTTTATTGCAATGTTTTAAGTGTTAACACTTAATATTTTTATAGGAGTAATATGATATTCTCTTATTTTGGTAAGATTCAATTTTGCAAAATCATCTATTACTATAAGAAGAAAATAATTACTTAAGCAAAAAAGTACCCTAGAAAGTATTTATTTCCTGGCCTATGATCTGCTTTGGAGCTACATTGTGATCATGAATGAAAATCAAAATAAATAAATAAATGAATAAATAAATAAATAGTCTACCAATTTTTGAAAGCTTTGAGTATTGCTTAAAAGAAAACCCTCCTTGCTGTTTTTTATTTTAATTGTCGTGTAATTGACTAATTCTACAGTAACTAGGGTTGGGAGTAACTAAAAACCCGCTATGTTCCTAATGATGTTCAATGAGGCACAGGAAATGAATAGATGGATATGGTCCAGTTGCTAGAAAATAGTTGTTTGTTATTGACTTGTCTGAGAGGAAATGAACACTTTCATTTTTCAGTGACAGAGTATAAAGTGTTCCTCACTAGGGCTGTTCTAAAAGCTCCATGCCCCTTTGAATTCTGATAAGGAGGCAGTAAAGGAAAGCATTCAAATAATCTCAACTAACACAGGTTATTTTACAAGCTGGGTGTTTTTTTATTCCTTTATATGTAAATTTTCCGCAGACTTCAAACCAAAGAATTTCTGCAATCTGTATCACATACAACATTATCAGCAAGGTGGCATTTAGCTTCCTTTAAATGTTAATTACTAGGGGGACTAGAAAAGTTGTGGACTTTGTAGGGATAGATCTCAGGGAGAGCAAATCAATAGTTCTCAAACTTGGCTGTGCTTTGGAACTTTGACAAATAGTCCCCCCTCCCCCGGGTCCTGTTTTCAGGAGTTCTGACTTAAGTGGCCTGTGGTCCCAGTATCTCAATTTAAAAGTCTGCTTAATGACTCTATTATGCATTCGTGGTTATGGTCACAGAAAAGGAAAGGAATTATGGAGATGCAGTAAAGCAAACAGTTCCATTTCTTTCCCTGTTTTTCATTTTAAATAACTATTATAATACCCCTATTCAAATTATAAAGACTTGAACTATACCTGTTTGCTACCAATGTCAATATGAAATCTACTGCTTCAGTGTTGGCCCTTGCCCCCCCACATAGTACAAAGATAAAGAGAGACTTCATGTTCAAGTATGTATTTATGATAATATAGAAAGTTGGCTGACTTCTTCCACCTACTAACAATCTGTCAATACATCCATCTGTCTATCCATCCATCTACCAACCATCTACTAGCTTGCTCAAGGTATCAGGACTCATGGAGAAATTTACTAACTCCTTGGTAGTATTATTAATAGATATCAATAGATTTATTTTACTAAAGAGGCAACAAGCAACATACTAGCTAACACGAAAGGCAAGTGTTTAATCTTAAACTATCTCCTTCTGTATTATCAGATCTCCTCTCCATTCTTTTCCACCTTGCTTTGTGTCTTAGCTTAGGAATTCCAATTGAGAGAGAAGGGAACAGGTGCTGAGAGGAAAAGAAATGATAGTATTTATTTCCTTCCTTTTTGTAAGACCCCACTGATTGCCACTGTCCCTTTGCAAAGACCACATTTTTTTCTTGCTCTCTCTGGTCTTTCTTTTGGTTTTCTAGTTTTGGTAAATGAACCTCCTTTCCCCTGATCCTTAGGGCTAAGTGAGCTCTGTATTTCTCATAATCTTCTCTGGATTTTCATAATGCTGACCACATCTCTGTTAATGATTTATTTAATAAACTGTACTTATATATTCCAGATAGGAAAATATATCCATTCTTGGCAAGGAAAGTTGAAGTTAAATTGGTAGATCATGATTCTAAGCAAACTTAGCCAGGCAGAAAGACAGTATCACACTCAGATTTTGGAGTTTCTCTTTTTAAAGATAGGAAAGTAGAAGGGGGTGCTCTTTGAGATATCTGAAGCATAATAAAGGGATCATAAGGGTAACGGGAGGATGATTATAGAGGGTAATGGGAGGATGAATATGTATTAAAGTGTACTATCTACATGTTGTGATGATTAATATTGATTATCACCTCCACAGGGTCTAGAATTCCTAGGAGACAAGCCTCTGGGTATACCTGAGAGGCACCGTCAGTATTTGGTTGGCTTATGGGTATGCCTGTAAAAGATTATCTAGATTAGGTTCATCGAGAAAGGAAGACCCACCTTATCTTTGGGCAGTACTATTCTGTGTGCTGACATCCTGCGCTGAATAACAGAAAGTATGCTGAGTATCACCATTCATAGCTGTTTCCTGACTATGGATGCAACGTGATCAGTCATCATGAGTTTTTGCCACCAAGATATTCCTGGTATAACAGATTGTGACATCAGATTAGGAGCCCAAATAATATTTTTCTCTTTTTTCTTCCTTTTGCTACGTCATTTTATCTATATCCCAGAAACCAGAAAGGTAATTAATACATGTGTGACAATATCTCTTTATGAAATTCACTATTCTATACAATGAGTACATGATAACAAAATAGCTAATAATAGAAAACTGTGCTATGCTCATTGGTGATATGCGATTAAAGAATTCATATAAATGTGTGAAATCACCTGTAGTCCCTAGAGAGATCTTTTTCACAATCTTAAATAGACTGTATATGCTAAAAATTCGTAAATTTTTCAAGGACGTAATAAAGTGATTTAATCTTGCTACTTCCTCTTGATTACTATTACTACCTGCCTCCACACCCCACTGATTATTTATGTCTAATGATTCCTAAACTAGCAGTTCACTTATGATGGACAGGACGTATAAAGAAGTAGAGGAGATAGTGATCCATTCATTTTTATTTTAAATGAGGAATTTCAAAGGTGAAAAGTTAAAAGACCTAGCACAATTAACTCTGGTGATCTAGGAAGCAATGATATTGATTTTCCTTCGGTATGCTACATAGTTCTTTACTGTTTTAATGAGTATCTATAAATTTAAAGTTCATCAAAAACACATTATAAAACTAAATTAGGAAATTGATTTATTTGGAATCCTTCATGCCAGGGTAAGGGGACCAAGTTTTTCAAGCTACAATGAATTTTCATTATCTGAGAGATAGGTACCTAATGTTGTTCACCCAAAAAAAGTGTCCCTCAACACCACTGCCACACTGCTCTAAGTACATACCCATGAATGCACACAGAACTCATATGCATGAACATGCTCTTGCATGGGAATCAGGCTCTGACTTCATCTTCATTTCTTGTTGGTCTGAGCAGTACCAATTTAACATTGGTTTGCCCTGGAAGCAAAGCATAGCTAATTGAGACTCAGAGACATTGTTTTCAGGAGGGGAGAAGTTCAAAATTCTGAGCTTCCTAGCCTTGCCACCCTGAGAGCTTTTGCAGAAGGTTAAGCTTTGTGTTCCTCTAAGGAACCTGGGCTCCTTATTGCTCTAGGCAGCTATGACCAGTCCCAGTGTGGACAGACTAATGCTTGTGTTTACAAAGATGATCTCACTCTTGAATCATCTCTTTGAGGTAAGCATGCGAAGTGGTGTGGTCTTTATGCAGATCTTGTCTAGGCTACAATAGTGGGTGGAACTCCCCGATCATGCCTAAAGACATTATTTAACAGCACACATTCTGATCCTCTGGCTCTTAAAATCTTTCCTTTCTTTCTTGAATGACTTCCCTGAGCCTTAAGATATATAGGGGTTGTGTTGTAGTTAGGCTAAATGGAGTTGGACACAATAGGGTCACTTATCCTTTACATTTTGACCAGGTTTGAGTCTCTGTGGTAACTTCTCCATCTGCTACAAAAAGAAGTTTCCTTGATGAGGTCTCTGAACTATAGTTAAATGTTGTATTGACTTAGATTTTGAAAATGGCAGTACTAGATTGTTCTCTAGGATCCATGTTCTGTCAAACCATTGGTAGTTGGCTATATTTACAGTACCATGCATGAATTCTTCCCTATTGAATGTAGCTTAATATATATATATATATGTATATGCCACATTTACACAATTAGGAATGCATTATTAGGCTAGCAACTGTTGTGATTCACAAGCTTTACACTACTTTTCTCCCTTAGTACCTTGCCCAGTTTCTTCTGATACTATGAGAGTTTGCCCTCAAGAGGCGGCTTCTAAGCAGTACCTGCTAGAGTCCTCCAAGTTCTGTGTCTCTATCTACATGTCTTCAGCAACAGTGTCTTATCTTTAAGTTATGTGAGACCAACAAGAACAAAAGCAATAGTTTATATTGCTGAGAGGGTTTCTAATCTACAACTCAAAAGGTTTACCTTGCTTAGCGTTGGAGTTATTGTTAGTCTCTGGTTCCTGGAGGGGGATCATTATGAACTTGTATCACATAACTCAAACTACACACACACACACACACACACACACACACACACACACACACACTATGTTTTAAGAAAAACCATGAGATATTATTTCCCTATGCCTTTAAGAAAAATCTTTAGTGTTACTTAGCTCTCTTTGCTCCTTTCCTCTCTGTATTACACTCCTTCCAAACTCAATCAAGCTCATTTAAGTATACTAATTTTGGTACCAAACCATCCATAACTAATAACATAGATCACCATGAGTGAGCTAGCTGCATTTGAGTCTAAAAATATGTTGTTTAACAAACATATGATCTGGCCCATTTGTTGTAGCTTGTAGATTTCACATCAATGGCATCACTGAAAAAGAAAGTATAAAAGAACCAAAGGAAAATATCATTTGAAGTAAAAATAAACAGGCTATACAAAATAAATATCAACAAAGCCACAGAAATGATAGGGTGGTGGTTTGAATAGGTATGGCCCCAATAGACTCATATTTTTGAATGCTTGATCCATACATAGGAATTGTTTTAGCTAGGGTTTCTATTGCTGTGAAGAGACACCACGACCATGGAAATTCTTGTACAATAAAATATTTAATTGAGGCTGGCTCACAGTTTCAAAATTTTAGTCTTTATCGTCATGACGAAACATGGTGGCATGCAGGCAGACATGTGCTGGAGAAGAAGCTGAGGGTTCTACTTCTTGATCTGCAGGCAACAAGAAGCAATCTGCCTCCACAGTGACATAATTCCTTCAAGAATGCCACAACACACAAAAAAAAAAATCCAACAAAGCAACACCTTCACATAGTGCCGCTCCCTATGGGTCAAGCATTCATACACATAAATCTATGGGTGCCAAACCAATTGAAACCGCCACAGAGGATGGCTATAATAGAAGATGTGACAAATAGGAAGTCATTACAATCCCCAGATTCTGTGGGAAAAGGAGCACTCAATTGAGGCGATATGCAGCAAAGTGAAAGAGACAAATAAATGACTAAGATAAATTTCTTGCTAATATTGAGTTCTCGGTAAATATTTTTATTGTGATAGTAGTATAATTATTTCAGGTATGTAATTTATATGTTGCATTCATTATTTTAACCATAAAAGATTACATCAGGAAAAGGAATAGAATGATTGAAGTTTAGTTGTTAAAAAAAGAAAAAAGAAAAACCAGAAACAAGCACAGGACTTGAGTCATAGTAGAGCATGGTTTCTCTAACCTTATTAAATGCATCTTGGAAGCTCAGTGTTGAGTACTGCTTTTCTGAAACTTGTTAATCTATTTAAATTGTATTTATAATGTGTTATAAAGGATGCATTGGTTTTACTAAATCTGTGAGCTTATCAGTGTCCTAATAGCTTCCACTATTCCTTAATTCGCTAGTAAGATTTATGATGCCTGTCCTACTTTGTTTTTCTATAGTGAGATAAAATAGACAAACACCAACTTGAAGAGGAAATGGTTGGTTTTATATTACAACTTCAGGGGTGCCTAATCCATCACTGAGAGATGTCAGGACAGGAACTCAAGCAGGAGCAGAAGCAGGAATCATAGAGAAATACTTTGTGCTCAGTTGATTCTCATGGCTTGCTCAGCCCGCTTTCTTATAAAACCCAAGACCAACTTCCTAAAATGACACCACCCACAGTGGTTTGGATCTTCTCACTGCAATCATAAATCAAGAGAATGACCTCACAGACTTGCTTGTAATCCACTCTGATGGAGATATTTTCTCAGTTGCGGTTCCCTCTTCCCAAATATCATAACTTGTGTCAATTTGACAAACTACCAACCAGGTAATGGCGCTGAATGCTACACAGAGTGTAAGATGAAGCTTACACTGCATCTGCATTTTAAAGTGGATGTAATTATTCATCTGTCTTTCAATAGTGACAGAATCAGTCTCAAGTACATTCCACCCAGAGAAATAAGGCAAAATGAATCAAAGTAAGGCAGGTGTCTTAGGCTTCTATTATCGTGAAGATACACCGTGACCACGGCAGCTTTTATAACTGAAAACATTTAATTGGGGATAGCTTACAGTTCAGAGGTTTAGTCCATTATTGTCATGGTGGGAAATGATGGCATGCAGGCCAACATGGTGCTGGAGAAGGAGCTAAGAGTGCTACATATTGATCTGCAGTCCTCAGAATTAACTATGTCACTGGGCATAATTTAAGCATGTATGAGACCTCAAAGCCCACCCCCACATTTCTTCCAACAGGCCATACTTCCTAATAGTGTCACTCCCTATAAGGGTCATTTTCTTACAAACCACCACAGGACAAAGAAAGCATGCTGAGTAAGAGTACACCTAAAGCTATTTATATCAGCACCCAAATCCTGACTCACCCCTCTTTGTTCTGGTGATATGCCCCACTGCTGTTCTCCTCCCTAACTTGATGTGCATCTATCTCCTTGACACCAGAGAGGTATTTACCCTGTAGTGGGTTTTCTGGCAACATGCCTCATTTAAGCTGCTTCAATTATCAGGATAAGATCCTCATCACTGCCTCTCAAATGGTTCCCCATTCTGAAGCACTTCTTTAATCTCTTTTCTTCAGTTCCTCCTTTGTGTAATTAAGTCTCTCTCTCCCTCTGCCTCACCAATCTCTCTCTGCCTTTCCAGTCTCTCTTTCTCTGTCTCTGTCTCTCTCCCCCTCTCTCATGCATACACACACACACACACACACACACACACACAACACACACACACACACACAGACCACCCCTCCTGAAAAGATCCATTTGTGGCAGACCTCTTCTGCTGCCTGCTGAAGTTAGCACCATTAAGTTATTTTTAGTGTTATCTCTTTCCTTTAATTAGCACAGCCCTAAATTGCATATTTTGTTCTTAAGTTTTACACAGATTAAGATCTCCCAGTTCCTTAGTCATTGATTTTGGATGTTGCCCCGAGTTTCCTGCAGTTCATTTAAATTCAGTTCACTACAATATGCCAAAAATAAATAAAGCACAGTTTTCTAACATCTAATCACCCAGCTCCACCTGTGAACCTTTTGAGGATTCTAAACCTCTGAGAAAAGGGGGTGGGAGGTAAAGGCAAAGTTAGCATACATTTTCTTGGTAACCCTATTCCATACTACTGCTTCCCTGTCATTATGATCCCCATAATTCTTTCAAGAGAATGTTTGCTATGCATCCATGAACCCCTTTATTTTTGCATCTATACATTTAAGTAAATATTTTTATAAGGATGTGGAAGTGTCTATAACCAGTCATTTTTTCTTTCTTTAAAACACATTTTCATTTCAACACAATTATCTCCAATTAAATGGAAGAGATGGGCATGTTGCCCTTCATGGAAACTTTACTCGTCTGTTTGGATAAAATTCATTTTTAAGTACTGGAAATGGGTTAGAGTGCTGAGAGGTTGCATCCAGAAGGATCACAGTTGCTTGTTCCACTCTCCCACTCTCTCTCCCTTCCTTTGATGTCAACTTGGTTCTCTTGATAAATTAAAGGGTTGGGAATCCCCTATTTCAACTGTCAGGAAATCACTTTGCTTGGCGTTTTGCATTTTAAAAGATACTTTCTTTCTCAGTTCACCAGTTGTTTTTCTCCTCAGTTCCAGAACTGGAAGATTCCAGCATCCAAATTCTACATAATGTAAAGTGGTTTTCAAAGTTTCTTTTCTTTAGATTCAACCATTTATTTTACTATTGCTCTCAATGTGTGCCCACAGCTCACTGTTTTGATTCCTGTAACATTATACAAATATTTTGTCTTTTCCTCCTTATTTCCTCCTGTAGTTAAAATACCTTGGGTTCCAATATAGAAACTAGTTGTATATCCCATATTTTTTTAACCACACAGGATGGAAATGTTGATGAGTTAAGATTGTTTTCTGAAACTGGTATATTACGACCCTTTTAGCATCATTCCTTTTAAGAGATAAGTTCTCATTTTTTTTCAAACACAAGCCTGTATATTTGTGTGTTTCAAATCAGTTGTCATCAGTAGTATCTGAGTATTAAATAGATCTAAATTGGAGATCATGCCTTAGAAAATATAATTCCTTATTCTAACTGAATTTCCTTTAAACATTCTGTTTGAGCTATCGCAATAAGATACTTGAAATATCAGATAAGCTAGAAAAAATAGGAAGTTCCTTTCTTTCTAAGAAACTGGGTGGTCTAGAAATTTGAAACCTTTTTTGTTTGTTTTGTTTTGTTTTGTTTGAGACAGGGTCCCAAAGTGTACCTCAAACCTGTCTGGCATGAAACTGTTTATGTAAACCAGAATTGCCTTCAACTCACAGAGATCTGGTTGCCTCTATCCACTGAGTGCAGGAATTAAAGCCATATACCACCAGACATTCATTTCTGCACTACTAATGACTGAGCCTAAATAGACTTTTGAATTGAACCCAATAGTTACAATCAAATTTGTAACAGCAACCACTGGAACCATTCACCTTATGAATTCTATTTGCATTGATATTGCAGGCATCTTAGTGTCAAATTTTAATATGAACCACATCTTTACGATGGAAGAGAAATTGATATGTGAGCAAATATATAACTTCTCAATTGGCCAATTGGTCCATATTATAGCAATTGGTTGCTACTTATTCACATTTGAGTACTTACACGTTTAATAATATGTAGTCTATTTTTCATTAAATTAGAGTGAAATATTTTAATATATTAGCATATAAGAATATGCCTATGTAAATATACAGACACATACATATATACTTAAATCACAGTTGTTTCAATCTATTGCTTGAGAAGTGAGAATATAATTATAATGATAATATTTTCCTACTCCTCTTGCTTGGGAATGGATTAAACATCTTAAAATAATACAATTTCTTTATCTATTTATACTAAATTTAAAGTATCTTTACAATATGCATATTGCAATGTGTGTATATGTTGCTTATATAATTTATAATGAGTATTATACAATAAATAATAAAAAACATGCATTATCCCCACAGCAAGTAGAAAACAGTTCATTTGACTACATGTCTGACTATAATAAATTTAGGATGATATCCTTGTTAGGATTCCATTAGCATTTTTAAAGAGAATTATTTGTATTTTATGTGTATGAGTATATGCTTGAATTTAATAAAGTGTGCTCTTCTCACGCCAATTGTCCAAGGAGACAAAAAGAGGATAAGCAGACACCTTGGAACTAGACTTACTGAGGGTTTGAACTGCTATGTGAGTGCGGGGAAGTAAACCTTGCTTCTCTGCAAGACCAATAATTGCCAATAACCTTTGAGCCATCTCTTCAGTCCCTCCATTTGCTTTCTTCACACATCATATTTATATCATCATAGATAATTATTAAAGTTTAGTATTACATTGTCCTCAAAACTGATGGTTTAACCATTCACTTAAGAAACTTCTATTAGTCACCTATTGTATGCCTGTGTTTGAATTAGGTGTGGAGATAGGAAAATGATAAAACAGATAAAACATTTCATGAGCTCATAATCTAGTATAGTATGCAGTATAAAACATTGAATATCCTACTTGCAGTAGTAAGTAACCTTTACAAATTGGATTGTGCTTACTGATCTAAACTGGAAAGTCTGTCATTTAAGGAAAGGAACAGCTTTCCGTATAGTAGGAAGTAAGTGGGTAATGTTTCAATGATTAACAATAGGGTTGATGGTAGTGAAGAGTAGGGTTTACATTGCAGTTGAAAGGGATTAGTATGTGCTAAAGTTTAAAGGGATGCAGCTGAAAGATGCCTTGATAAATACTAGGGCAGTTTTATATTTCTGAAATGTTCAATGCTTAAGGGAAAATTCCAAAATTCGGGCCAGAAAAGTAGCTTATGATTGAATTATGTGAGTATTTAAAAAATCAATCCCCAGGATATTATCTTAGCTACATATGTACTCAAGGCTCTTTTTTACTCAGGGATTTAGCAGAAGTTCATGTTTTTGAAAGTTGTAACATCACAGAATCATCCATTTTTTTCAACAATTTTCAATCTTCTATTAATCACAAAGTTGCAAAGAGAAAGACCACTGACCCAAATCATCATGACCAAATTAATTCAAGCAAGCAATTAATTAAAGCAAACATTTTTATTCGGGTACATGGACTGTCTTACACTAGAAGCAGTGTTCAATAGATCAACACTGGACAAAGAAGACAGGGATATTTTGGTTTGTTTTTGTTTTTTTTTGTTGTTGTTGTTTAGGTGTAGGTAATTTCTAAATGAAGAATTTGGTGGTCAAAAAAATTGGTGTTACTGGAGGAAAAGAAGTTAGCCATAATGGCCTGCTGTAACAAAGACATGATTGTAAAGTGATCATAACAAGGTACACATAAAAAGAGAAAGTTAGAACAACCTTTTGAAACAAAGGTAGTGTTGTTATAATAACTTTTTGAAACCGAGAAATGGTCGCCATTTCCTGGAACAGGAGTACAGAACTATTTGTATTTAAGATTACAGGTGGGGCATAGTCTAATCCTTCAGAAACAGAGGTTTGATCATAAATGGGAATGACCATAGTTTGTTCTTGATATAATACAGCTTTTAAATCTAAGATGGGGGCAGACTGGTTCATCACTTCCAACTGCTTTCATGTCTATGATGTATTTTAATATCTGTAGTTACCATAATAAATCACTTGCACATGAAGCAGTCTCATCAATTTGTAGAATGAGAGCCACAAGAACAGTGAGACAAATATGAGCGAGAACTCATGTACAGCCTGATTCTGCTATGTCATCCTTCATATTTTTCACCAAAGCAAACAAATAAATTTTATTTGAAAGAGAGGTTAGGCACAGGCTTGTCCATTACACTGCACATCAGCTATGCACCCAAGCAATCAATATGGTTTGGACACAGCTGATATAATTTGGCGGAGTTATAATTGAATTTTTCCCTCTTAATATCATTACACCTACAGAACATCTCCCATTATGTGTCCCTCCCCATCATTCTCCAAATTACATGTTCCAAATGGAACTAATTATCTACTCCCATATAAAGCATCTCCTCATGACTGCTATCCCTTCTCTATTATAGGCACCAGTGCTTTCATGCTCCTAAATTTGCTTTCGCTGCAGTATGTTTCTTTTATTCATTCTCTTATTCCTTCCTAAATATAATCACTGAATGTTTATTTTTTGAAATTACTTGTATGTATAAGTCCATTTATATTACAGATATACATTGTAGAGTTCATTTGAATATAATAAAGACTCAGTGAGCAAATGAATGAAATATGAATAAGTGTATGAATAGACAACTGTTCTACCTCAAGTAACTTAAAGCTATAGTAATGAAAGATATCTCTTCTTATATGAGAGAATGTCTTTAAAAAGTCTCTTTAATTGTATTATAACATTTCTTAATTTAAAAAAATATTCTCAGCTGATTGCTTTGAATGATGTTTGGTGGAGATATACCTGGTAGTTGTAGATCTATGAGATCACCTAAAGATATTAATGGACAAATTGAAGGAACACGTTGACTAAGGTACTTCTTGAAACAGGATTTTGGATTTTTGATATTTGTTGGATGTTATTGTCAATGAGAGTTTTATAGTTCAGAGGTATACATATACATGCATAAAATATTACAGAGTCATGTTATTAAATTGACAAATCGCATATAAACAACAAGGGGGAAATAAAAACAGCAGTTTTCTTACTAGCAAGCAAATAAGTATAGCATAGGATAAAATTTTAATGAATAATATAAATAATCAAGGTCCTTTATCTCAAATCCTGTAAGTGGAAATAGAGATGGTGTGTTCTAAAGTAAGATATTAGATAATGTAAACATATTTTTTAAAACAAAGAAGAAAATGGCATCTCAACTATTTAAAAAAGAATGACTACAGTTATTTCATAAACAGAAAAACCCTCTTCATTTCTAATATTTTTAGCTACAATTTATCACATGTAAAAATAGCTTGAAATTTCTTATCATGTCATAAAAGCATTTTTGTTTTGTTGACATAAGGTCCGAAAGTTTTATGTATCCACATTTGTCCTTCAAACTTTCCTTGGCCGTGCAAGCAGTATATTTTCTCTTTGGGAAAATGGGGAATAACTGAATTCCTAGGTTAATTTTATAGGTCATAGTACTGTATTTTAACACCCATGATCCCTTTTATGAGGAATCAGGGAAATAAATATGTGTGTGTACATATATATGTATAAATCTGTGTATATATATTGTTTCTAAACCAAATAATATCATTTCTGCACCTTGCTGCTGTGAATATCAGATTTATTGTCCTAATTAGGGAGATAAAGGCTCTAGAAGGATATAAGAACAAATTTTCAGGAAGATTAATGTGGAAATTAAGGATTGATAGGATGTGTTGATTAGGTCCAAATTCAGCTTCTGGGGATTGGTAACCCAATTAAGAAATCAACATAATTACCTGAATACCCCAAATTATATTCATTTGACTGATAGTCATTTTTTTTTCTACAATTTGTGTGTGGCAGGGTAAAGACTGAAGTTACCCTTCAGTTAACAAGGAATATTTTCGTCATTTCTTCCTAATGTAGTAAACAAATAATAATTAAACATCTATCATGTGCATAGTAAAAGAAACAAGTGTTCTTCTAAGCCAGAATACTTGTAGAGCAGACTAGAATGTTTACAGAGAAGGCATTTGACAAAGGATAAATGAGCTGAATATTTCTCTCACATAAGCAGATTGTCCAAATAGAAATAGAGACTCATGTAATTTCCTGATGGGTTCTGCAATATACATAACTTAATGATTTCATTTATAAATAATTAAAAATTAATCTTGTGGAAGTATTATGACATGGCAAACATTAAGCCAAGAATTTTCCATACGGTATCACATTTAGACTTTAGATGTGAATTTTGATGCACATTATTAAATAAAATAAGATAACAAAACATTCCTGCTAATAGGGGCACATCTTCTGATATAGTCATCCCATTTCCCCAAAATAAAATACTGAAAATGGTACAGACTATGTACCATATGCCACAATTAAGACACTAATTCATTTCATTAAAGGAGTAAGTAAAGAACTCAAAAGGCCTGCTACTGGGAAATGTTTAGACTATGAAACTACAATTTGTGCATCTGTAATGATGCAAATATCATCAAGCTGTTGACTTAGAGATACTTTTTATTTCAAATTCCCAAATTAATGTCATATTTGTCTGTTTTTAATATATGGGATAGATTTCTCCATCTCATCTTGATAAGCAAATTTTGCAAACATATTTTTGATGTTTAAAAATGATTGCACATATGATAATGAACTTTGGGGGGTTGGGTTTTGACTACTGATATGCTTTTTGCAGTATTTCATTTTGTGCAGTAATGTGTGTAGCCTATCACTTTCGTCACAGCCAATATACAGATTCCCCTGACAAATTATTCACATCCATTTCACAGGGTGTAGTATATATTTTGTATCACTGAAATTTTATTTTTTAGATTTTCATTGGCTGATGAAAAGTTTTAATAAAATAAAACTCCTCAGTCCAACCACTTTGGAGCTATCTATGCAAGCAGCTTGTAACAGGTTTTAATCCATTGGATGAACTCAGGAAAAACTAGCAAGCTGGCTAACATTGCATTATCCTAATTTTTATTTCATAAAGCAGAGATTTACTTTAAAATCAAAAATATATGAACAGATTGAGTCCAGATGTCTGAAGGGATTGCTTCTGTTTTCCAATGCCAAAAGAGTCTTCTGTAGGTTCTACTTTGATAATTTCCGTATTTCTCGTTTGACAGTTCTCCTAACCCTTCATGCCAGCAAACCGCAGTACTGATATATACATAAAAGTACTCTGGTATTTGGGTATTTAAATATGTCTATAGATAATTTTAAAAGCATCATTTTGTAAAACAAAAACTCACTTTTTAATCTAATGAACTTCTAATCTGAATGTATTTTCCAATCAAATTTTAAGTTTAGTGTTAATACGAGATTATATAACCTCATTATATTTTAATAAAACAAATAAATCCAAGAAATCCTTACAACTACTGTAAAAAATTATTTTAAAATACATAACAAATACACAGGAAGAACAACTATACTTTCCTTTAATCATATGGTAAATTTTCAGTTTTTCTTCTGTAAAAATTACTTTGAATGAATTTATTCATGCAGTACCAAAGACAATTATTGTTAACATCAGCAGAAAACAGTATTTTGCTTTATCTTTGTCTCATTCTTGTAATGAAATTTGACCTTTACATCTTATAGCATTAGTCAAGTGTTAGTGAACAAAATATATTTCCTAGCAATTATTGGAAATTACAACTTAAAATGGTGAAATTGGTTATGAAATAATAACAATTATTGTCTGGACAGAAGCAACATAGACATAGAACTATTTATCTACGTGAAATTTCATACAAAGCGTGTTGAAAATACTTTAAAATTTTATTTGGTTTTCATGCAAATTATATACTAGTATTTCTGATTTATTTTTGTAATTCAACTATGAGAAATTCCTTCATAAAATGCAAAATAGGTTAGTGTGTTGTATGTGTGTATTTGTGTGTGGTTGTTGTATGGAAGCAGAACTCAGTGCCTCAAGCATATTTGTCTGGTGATCTATCGCTGAGCAGCACCCACAGATCCAGTATTATCATTGAGAGTACAATGTGATGTATAGTTTCCAAAACAGAAAAAATCAGGAGCAAGCTTAAAAATGTCTTTTTGTTTTCCTTCCTTCCTTCCTTCCTTCCTTTGTTTCTTCCTCCTCTCTCTCTCCATTCCTCTACACCCCCATTTGCCTCACTTTTCTTTCCTTGTGTGTGTCTGGCAGCTAAACCCAGGGCATCAATAATACTGTGAAAGTGCTATAACCTTGAGCTATATCAACAACCCTAGGAATGTTTATTTTAATGTTCTTTTTCTTCAAGCTCAGAGTTTGTCTAAATATTTTCTTTAGAATATTTTAAATGAATACATTAAAAGCAATTTTTATTTTTTTCCTTTTTTTAAAATTTATTTATTTATTAAAGATTTCTGCCTCCTCCCTGCTACCGCCTCCATTTCCGTCCCCCTCCCCTGATCAACCCCATTGAGGAGTCTTTTAATTGTCCCCATCCTCTTTATCTGCTTTCTCAATATGCTGTTTGTATTTACCACCATGGACTAGCTTTTCTCCCAAACTGTAAATTTAGTGATATAGAAAACTGTCTGATGTTGTACACTCTACAGGTCCTCTTTGGACCATGCATTGAGTCTAGCTGCTAAAGAAAGAAGACTAAATATGGAGGGTATGGATGGATAAATGGTTGGTGTGTGTATTTATAATCCTTTTGTATAAAGGATTTTTCAGGAATAAGAGACAAATGAAGTGCTCTTGAAATTCTAATTATCTAACTCATTTTAACTCATCGTTGATCACATACAAGTTAAATGGGCAAATGAAAGTTGACATGCAAGAAGTTTCTTTAGTATATTAATTTATACCATTTCAATTCATAGATGGAACTGATTTTACAATCTTTTTGCTAATATTTGATTTAGTTTAGTTTACCTTGTGTTCTGGTGTGGTTTGAGGCAGAGTCTAACTCAAACCCCAGTTTCCCTGATGTGCCACACCAGGCACTTGCTCTGTTTTGAGCTAAAAGCCCATGCAATGCAGGCTGGTACTGAACTCGCTCTATAGCTGAGGACACCATTGAACCTCCAAGGACTGAGATCACAAGTTTGTGTCCCCCTATTTTTTTTTAATTTTAGCAGTTTTTTATGTGTACTTTAAAAAATATGCTATTCATGCCAGGCGGTGGTTGCGTATGAGTTTAATTCCAGTACTTGAGAGGCAGAGACAGGCAGATCTCTGTGAGTTCGAGGCCAACCTAGTCTTCAAAGTGAGTTCTACAAGTCTCCAAAGCTATAGAAAAATCCTGTCTCTAAAAACAACAAAAATGCATTAAAATATGCTATATATGTACATAAGAATCCATAGGGACAAATATAAACATAGTAGCATATTGTCAAATCCCATATATCATGAAGCTATGAGCAAGTTTTCTCTTAACAGCACCGTCTATTATTAAGTTCCTTATCTTTGCACAGCATGTTGATAGGGAAAAACTGTGTCTTACAGTTTTCGTTACAGAACAGAAAGGGAGGTCAGATCTCATCTCAAGAGATCTCATTAGAAGCTTTTAGTTTTGGATAAACAATGCTCATTCTGTTGTAGGGTTGAATACTTTTCCTCCTACAGTTCCCAGTTTTGTTGAACTTTCACACAGATTCTTACTTGAATTAGGAAATCCAAATATTTCTCTTTTATTTTCTGTGTATTCTGTGCTCTGTCTATATTAGTGTATTTTAAAATTCTTTCTATATCACATATATTGTGAGGTTGTTTTTTTTTTTCCATTTCCTATACCCTGTAATAAACTGGAGGATCCAGGAGAGCATTTTCATGTTTTTCTTGTCTACTGTTTTGATTCTATTGTCTCGTTAACATCATTGCATAAATAAACATTTCACAAATATTTGTGGACGGAATATGGTTTCCTTCTCAAAATAGCAGTTGCTAACTTGAAACCACACCAAATACTTATTTTCAGTACACCGAATTGAACTAAGTTGGATTCTGACCAAGTGTGAGAAAAGAGAAGAATAGGGAAGGGGAAATGAGAAAAGGAACAAAGGAGATAGGAAGGGGTAAAAAGGGAAGTAGAGAGAAAATCAGTCCCATACTGGGCCTAAGGACATTAATTCTGCACTTACTATTTATCATGAGTAGGTTTCATATATAAACTGCAAAGTTAGATACTGCATGGCTTTTAGGACAATGCAGTCAGATAGTGCTTATTATTCAGTATTAAAAAAAATAAAAGCAAATCTAAGGAAATTATTAAAAATTATTTTGAAAATGCTTTTTCTGAAAATAATTATAAAGAAAATCCATGTTCTCATTATATGTAATAGCTGACCATTACACCATATATGTTAATTAAAATCAACAGAATGTATTTCAAAAGATCACACATACCAAGCCCACATGTATGATTTTGCATTCTATTGACCACTGTGAAGAAACTTTTAAACACCTACTACTTGAGTATAGGAAAGTAATTGATATCTAAGGGTAAACTGAATAAACAAAATGCTGAATTTATCTCTTAAAAATATTTGAAATTATAATTACATCCTTCCCTCTTTTCTTTCCTTTCTCCCAGTCCTTTCATGCTTACCCCTTGCCCTCTCTCAGATTCATGGCCTCCTCTTCATTAATTGTTATTACATATGAATACACACACACACACACACACACACACACACACACACACATTCCAAAATATAACCTGCTTGATTCACATGATGTTCCTGTGTATATATACATGCTTTCAGAAATGATGGACTAGTCTTAGATAACTAATTTGGGCACTGTTCCCTAGTAAAGACCATTTTCTTTCTCTCGCATTCATCAGTTGCCTGTAGTGAATTCCCTACGGTTAAAGCCTCATGAGCTTTCTCCCTTCCATAATAACATCATCGTTGGTATCTTGCTTGTTCGGGTCTTGTCTAGGCAGCTCTGTTGATGAGACGTAATGGGTGTCGTTTGTTTGACATTTCCAGGAGACACAATATCACAGGAAACTTCCTGTTCCTCTGGTTCTTAACACTTGTCCCACCTTCTCTTCTTCTATTTTTCTTAAGGCTTGTTTTATTTTAATGACTGATCCACCTGAGACCACAGGCAGCCCACTCTGTACAGACTCGAGGGAAGCTCTATTTCTTGGTCTCTTCCTCCTTGGACAGAGTCTTGATGATCTCCTCCTTCCTGGCATGGGGGCGCTCCTCCTGGCGCTTTCTTGCTTCCTTGGTCTTAGACCTGCGAGACTCAGCCTGGTCAGCCAGGAGCTTCTTGCAGGCCTTGTCTGCCTTCAGCTTGTGGATGTGCTCCATGAGAATCCGCTTGTTTTTGAAGACATTCCCTTTGACCTCCAGGTAAAGGTTGTGATACATATGGCGATCAATCTTCTTGGATTCACGCTATCTCCTGAGGAAGCGGCGCAGGATCCGCATTCTTCTCATCCAGGTCACCTTCTCGGGCATTCTGGCATTGGCAGACCCTTCCGCTTTCCTATGCCCATATGCCTGCCCTTCCATCAAGCCAAAGTGCTTTTCCGGCATCGAGTCTGGGAATGGACAGTCACAGGCTTCCGGATGATCAGCCTATCTTTAATCAGCTTCCATATCTGCTGACCCACCTCTTCTGCAATGATCCCTGATCCTCAGGTGCAGGAAGCATGTTGTAAATTTATCAGTTCGGTTAGATACCACATGATCTCTTGTTCTCTGCATCCTAATGGGTTTAGAATGTTTGGTTCATTCCTCTATTTCATTTTATTTTAGTTGGTTACCAGTCCTGTTTGGAAGTTAACGATTCTGGCCTTTCCTTTATACAGACACTTTAATTCTCTTTTGAACCATGAAATGAGACATTCAGTTTTTAAGGTTTTTTTCTTTAAAGCCCTCCGAGAAACAGGAGTATTTAATAAGATTAGATAATTCCAAATAAATGGGACAATGAAAAACTATATAAAATATAGTTGATTAATGATTTGAAACTTGTGAATACTTTGGTTACCTGTTTCATGGTGATAAAACATATTAATATAGAGGGTTAGAACAGAAAACTTGTACAATGGTGATTGTAAATTAGGTAGTCTCCAAAGTAAAAGTGAAATAGCAGTAGTCAGCAGATATAATGTCATTGAATGAACTGACAATAGAAAGTAGAAGTAAAAATTTAACTTAGCACATGTGTAGGTTTGTATTCCTGTATGTGTGACAGGAGTGCAAAGAAAGTATCAACATATAAGTAATTATTTATTTTATATTTAAATGGTGAAAACATTTTCTCAGGTGTGTCCTATAATGGGTAACCTGATTTTTTTTATAGTGTCACGTGTAATATAGTCCTTCTCATATACAATCCTTTTGTTCAAACAATGCTATATGTCATTGACTTCTTTTTTAAAAACAAGCTATTATTTTATGTGTATGAGTGTTTTGCCTGCTGCATGTGTGCATATGGACGACATGAGTATTTATTTTCTATGGATGCCAGAAGAGAGCATCAGATCCCCCTAGGACTTGATAAATGAATGATTATGAGCCACTACATTGGTTCTGGGAATTGAATCCGGGTCCTCCACAAGAACTGTAAATGTTCTAAATCATGGAACAATCTCTCTTGCCCTGTGATAAACTTTATAATTCTGTATTGAACCCTGCATGCTTAAAACTCATTCTGTTATCCCTTTGTCTCAAGCTTAATTTCCTTAACTTGAACTACAAGGATGTCTGCTTTTAGTCGTTCTCTTTCTTCTACTGATTCATGTTCTCATCTCCTTCTTATACTTTTAGGTGTTCTTTGTAGACTTTGAATGTTCCTCCCCAGTGTTTCAATCTGCCAAACTTTTGATCATCATTTGGAACCCATAGAAAATTTGATATCCTATGTGATACATTTCATAAAGTCTCTAAGGTAGAATTACTCTTTACTTTGATACTCTTACAACATTTTATACTAAACTATCCCATAGACTGTCAAATTACATAGTATTTTCAAATGTACTTCAACTATATCCAATTATGAACATGGTCTTGATTATTATATTGCATATATCCCATGGTGAAAATACATCCAACTTCGGTAAGAGTTTTCAAGAACACTAGTGTGGTATGTTCTTAAGGTTCTGATGGAAAAAAAATCCTTATTCTCTTTAAGTATATATTTAAAAATACTTGGAATACATGGGAAAATATTTGACACAATAAGAACTTGAATTACAAAAGTCAATTTATCATTTGTACATCCAATCACTCACTGTATATTCCCAAAAGCCACATAGACCCTTAGAATATAAATTATGGTATTTGTGGTGTGTGATCAACAGAAAAACTATACATTACTTCACTAGTATGTTATACTATAGCTTATTTTATTAACAAAGTTAAAAAAAACCCTAATCATTTTTAAGTGAAGTTGAACCATTATGTGAATGTGCTATGTGCTAATTTACAATCTTGTTCCCCATTACAGTGAGCCCTCCATTGTAAACCTTGTGCTTCTACTACAGAGTGGTATGGAAATGAATCCTGCATGCTTGAGAGAGTGGAAAGGGAAGAGGGTGAAAAAGAGGGAAAGAAAGAAAATAAGAAAGATCAAGAGAGAGACTTTATTGAGTCATTATATCATGTTCCATATGAAGCATCTGCTTTTGTGGAATCTGACAGATTCTAGGGGAGGCTTAGAGTGACATAAAGCCACAGGATGGAGTCTCCCAGAATCTAATAGGACAGAGGGAGATGCCTAGAGCACTCCCAAAAACCTGAATGCAGTTTTTTGAAATGTAAAGAATTTATTCAGCCCTTCTGAATGTAAACTTGAAAATTCAACAAGTAAACTCTAGTGAAGGATAAATCATGAAAATATGTTATAAAGGGTAGAATACAGCCAGAAGATACAGCTCCTTTTCATCTTCATCTTTTTCCTAGAGCTGACAACATAAGGCTAAAAGGAAGTTAGAATAAGGGAGAAGGAAAATTTGTAATTCAGAGTTTAACACTTACTATCAGTTGAAGAAGATCAAGTTCAGGACATGTTCTTACTCCTTTGATTTTTGAAATCAGAAAGCAGTTCCTTTTTGTGAATTTGCAGGAGTTATGCAATAAATGTTGTTGCAAAGTGTTTGAAAAGCATGTAACACACACAAAACAAATTTCTTCCAATTCTGGTCATAGGCCTTATGAAATTTACTTTTTATGCCTAAGACTTAAAGGGCAATACATAGATTAAAAACAAACATTAAAACAAAGCTTACATTGTACCAGCAGTCTTTGATTGAAAAGAAATAAAATATTTCTTTCATTGTAAATTTAGCCAATTGTTTGTTTAACATATCTTGACATGAATGTCATACCAGTGAAAGAATTTCATGGTCAGTGATAAAGATTATAAATGTAAAAATATAAAGGTGAACAGAACATCCAGTTTATATATAAATACTGAATGTACTCTTCCACTCAACAGTCACGTTCACTGACTGGCTCTGTCTTAATTAGTGCCCACCCAACATTTCTAATAATAGAACACTGGAGAATTATTTATATGGTCTATTATCCTTACTACTAATACTTTCTAGCACTGGGCAGCGTAAACCTGCCTACATTTGTCGTGATCTGGATTTTCCCAATGTTTTATCCATTATACATGTTTCAGTAAAGTTTGTTCAAGTTCAGCCTGGTAGTTAGAATTGTGTGTATTGGAATTCCACTCTCTAAATTTGTATATTTATGTAAAGGTTATGGGATATCTGACTTTAAGATTCATACTTAGATTTTTATGAGCCTTGGCTTTCATATAAAGTAGTCATAACTGTAATATGCCATAAGCCTATTGTAAACAAGAAAACCCTTCAGTGTGTTTACCAACACCTTCTAAGTTGTTTTTGCACATAAATGTCATTAGAAGGCTATTAGAAGTCAAATGTTTTCCTGTAGCTCCAATCTGAAAATTTATTCTGATTACTTGGTATAGCATCCATTTGTTTTGAATGTGTCTTTTGTTTTTCCAGAAAGCATTTAGACTACTTAATTATTTGATGGTTTTATTCTTTGGAGCATCATTTCTTCATTTTCAATGGTTCTGCTTTAATCACTGAAGTCAAAGTCTATAGTCCTAGTCTGTTCTTAGTCTTCCCCAAATTACTAACAAAGTCAAGCTGAAAGAGATTTTCGTGGTTACTGAGTCACTAGGGTAGTCCCTCTTCAGTTGTTTTTCAGTGATAACATTTATTATTTCATATGAGACATGGTCTCATACTGTAGTTCAGGATGGTTTGAAACTCATTGTAGACCAATCTGGTATTGAATTCTGGGCAATCCTACTTTCTCAGCTTCCGATCTACAGGCATAATAGATAAAAATCTTCATTCCCAGAAGGTAATGATATTTGATGATAGGCTATGCACCTCTTTCAATAAAAAGACTCATTTTTGTTGTAATTTGTCATTATTTTATTACTTATGTATTTATTCATTTATTTAATTTAATTGTTCCTGAGGCAAGACTAGAGAGTGCCTAGCTCACTTGGTAGCTGATCACCAAAATCACTAGTAGGAAAAGAGACAAAGAAGAAGTGGGGGAAAGGAAATAATGAGTTTGTTACTAAGCTGGATATTGGCGTAGAAAGCTGAGCTCAAAGCTATGGACCTCCTTAGGGGAATATTATAAATAAACATAAATATACCTCTGAAGGACAGGACTATGGGGAAATCTGTCTTTGCTTCTTATGTTGCCAGGAACATAGAAACCTTACATAGGAACATAGGAGTGTTACCAATAACATCAGATTTTTGGCCATGTATAGGATGAGTAAGTTTCCATGAAATTGGAAAAAAAAAAAAAAACAAACCCTTGAAGCAGAAACAGTAAGACATGCAGTGGCGCTTGACCTAACAGACCTTCAACATGCCCAGGGACTTTCCATCACAGAGATAATAAATTCAAAAGTGTGTCTGGTGGGATCAGACATGTCAGCTACAGAGCACAAATTGAATTTCCCAATTATCTGATGCCATGATCTTGTTTGACAAGGAGATGAAACGGGCTCTGTCTCATTGTTGAATTCTTCACATCTGATACATGTGGTTTAGCTTCATTTTGCTGTTTAGTATTTGAAAGCTCTATAGCCTATTTTCCATAATCTAAACTGTGATGAAATCAGATGCATTTATTCTAAATTCATACCTTGATGTTGTGTATGTAGCAAGTACTCAAAAATGACTTCTTAAAGGGATGATTTTCAAATGATTTTCTGATTTATGGAGAAGCATAGTGAGTGCAATAGAGCCCCCAGCAAAGAAAACGATTCCACAAAGTTTCACAGGGCCTGTCAATGATTTGTACAGTAGAAGTGCCATGGAAAATGTTAACAGAGGTCACTTTTAAACTATGTGAACAATTATTTTTTATAATAATAATTGTATTTCCTCCCTGGTGAAGCCTCTGTCTCCTATGATTATTAAATTTCAGGACAAAATAACCCTTAAATACTAAGAGAGCAAGGCTTTCTAGTGAAACAAATGTCCTGTTTCCTTTGAGTTGACTTGTCATTCATTTGAACACACACACACACACACACACACACACACACATATATATCACTCAGATAAAAATATTTTAATCTTTCTATTTTATATAATAAACAACTATGTTTACTAATTTCCATTGATTAGAACCCACTATACACCCTTCCATGATTTCATTATTTTCACAAGGGATAGCCACAAACCTTAATTTGCTTTTCCTGATCTTGGCACACATGAATGTATTACTAAATAACTTTTTTCACAATATTTTTCACTTCTTATAATTAGAATCACATTGTATCTATTCTTTTGTGACAGATTTTTTTCCACAGTCAGCATTAAAGTGCCAAGCTTCATCACTGTCATTGGCTAGGTACATTTTATTAATTTTTAGTGCTATTTTCTATTATAGGAATAAATCTACAATTTATACATTTTTGTTCTTTGTTTGCCTCGTACAGATACTACTTCTTGTAGAGGACTTTGGGGAATGAGATTGTTGAGTCAGTTGTTAAAATATGTGCCCTTGGTATCTCCTTTTTCTGTACTTTGGAAAGTTGACCATTGTGAGGTACATGTACCTGACTTTCACTACAGCCGATGTTATCTCTTGGACTAATACTGTACAACTGGAATGCATATTTAGTGGAAGAAGACAGGGCACATTTTTACTAGCCCTTTGTTCCCCAATCACTTCGATGGGCAGAAGCTGCCTCAATTTTTTTGTTTGTTTGTTTTGGTTCCATTCAGACATTTCTGGTTTTGAATGAATATCCCCAAATCCAAATTTATAAAATGAAGTAAGGCTGTTTTTTGTTCCATTTTCTTCCTTCCTTTCTAACCTCTACTTGTTTTTTTTGTTTTTTGTTTTTGTTTTGTTTTTTTAACTGTTCTGCTTTTATTTGAAGATTTAACACATACAGATTCATGTAGCCTTTATGCTGATCAGGAGGCAGGAAAGTTCTGTCACCTCAAGGAACTCAATGCAAACCCACTGTTATCACATCCTGGGCTGTAATCTCTTTTTGAGAATGCCATTAATAAAATTGTCCACATATAACCTTTGCAGTTTGATTCCTTCACTCCTGAGTATCTGTGAGATGTGTCTATTGATTACATCAATACCCATCATCTAATAGAGAATTAAAAGAATTATTGGAGGTAATGAAGCAAATGGACTTAACAGACATCTATAGAACATTCTACCCAAATAGGAAAGAATATACCTTCTTCTCTGCAGCTCATGGAACCTTCTCAAAAATTGACCACATACTCGGAAGCAAAGGAAACCTCCACAGATACAAAAAAATATCAGTGTCCACCTGTGTCTTATCAAATCACCACGGATTAAAGTTAGAAGGCATCAACCACACTACCCCCAAAAAAACCGACAAACTCATGGAAACTGAACAGTCAACTACTGAATCACACCTGGGTCAAGGAAGAAATCAAGAAAGAAATTAAAGTCTTCCTCTACTTGTTTTAAAAAATAAAGTGACATTCAGTTTCTTCTTGGACAGTAACTGAGAGGAATATTCATATATTTAAAAAAGTGATTTCAAACGATCTCCAAATTGGTTATACCAACTTAAATTCTCACTAACTTCACAAAATTCAGTTTACCCAAATTCTCACCAGCACTTGATAATGACTCTTTCTGTTATTCTATTCATTATATGTCCAATTATGGTTTTAATTGGAATTTTAATCATTAAAAATAAATTTGAATGTTTTTTCATAGTTAATTTTTTAATTCAAATTTCAAATTCAAATAATTCATTATCCAATGGAAAATGATAACTTTCTTTTATATATAAAACTCAGATTTAAATTTCTAATTTTTACATTTATTTTTAAATAAGATGTGGATTTAACATATGCAAAATTTATTTTATGATATTTATTAATTTATTAATTTGACATATACAGATAAAATTTTACATGTTTAATCTTATTATATATGAAAATAAAGAATTGGAATGTTGTAGAACTAGAATAATTGAGGAATTTTACCCTTAGAAAATTAATTAGTCTTAGAAACTTTAAAATATTTTTCTCCTCACTTACCTTATTTCACTATTATCTATAGATCAATTACCAAGTTTCCATTAAAATACATAGTATGTCATTACTTAGAAACATTACTGGCATTCATTTCTTGTCACTACTATCAGGACTATTCATTGTCAATAAATGACTTTAATCATATCACACCTTTGAGAAAACCTACTTAATAAAAAAATTAGAAAACTTTTAGAACAAAATCTCTAAATTGATACTGGATAATATATAGGCATAATATGGAATTTTTCCCTTTATTCATTAAGTGTATGGGTGCAAATAAATGTTAGTCTCCTATACATATAACAATATATCTTTAAGTTAACCACTATGATGTTTAATGAGAACATTAAAAGTCCTTTGGTGAGCTCCCATTAGATCAGTCCCACCGTCTCCGTGGATGGATTTACCACTCGAGGTCCTGACTTCTTTCCTCATGTTCTCCCTTCTTCTGCTCTTCATCTGGGCTTTGGGAGCTCAGTCCAGTGCTCCAATGTGAGTCTCTGTCTCTATCTCCATCCCTCTCCAGATGAAGGATCTATGGTGATATTCAAGATATTCATCAGTGTGTCTATGGGAGAAGGCCAGTTCAGGCACCCTCTCCTCTGCTGCCCAGGGACCTAGTTGGGGAAATCCCCTTGGACACCTGGGAACCCCTCTAGAGCTAAGACTCTAGCCAACCCTAAAATGGCTCCCTTGGTTAGGATAACTTCTTCCCTGCTCCCAAATCCACCCTTCATCCATCTCAATTATCCCATTCCCCCAAGATCCCCCCAATCCTCCCCTTCTTCCTTCTCTTTCCCCATCTCCCCTACCTCCCAATCCACCCCAACCCCCCTGCTCCCAACTTTTGCCCAGTGATCTTGTCAACTTCCAGTATCCAGGAGGATAACTATATGTTTTTCTTTGGGTTCACCTTCTTATTTAGGATCACCAACTATAGGCTCAATGTCCTTTATTTATGGATAGAATCTGCTTATGAGTGAATACATACCACATTCCTCTTTTTTAGGTCTGGGTTAGCTCTCTCAGGATAGTGTTTTCAATTTCCATCCATTTGCATGCAAAATTCAAGATGTCATTTTTTTTTACCGCTGAATAGAACTCTAAAGTATATATATATGCCACGCCTGCTGTATTCATTCATCTATTGAGAGGCACCTAGGTTGTTTCCAGGTTCTGCCTATTAGAAATAGTGCTGCTATGAACATAGTTGAACAAATGCTCTTGTGGAGTTGCTGGATCCTGAGGTAGGTTGAGTCGCAGTTTCCTGAGAAACTGCCACACTGATTCCCAAAGTGGTTGCACAAGTTTGCAGTCCCACCAAAAATGGAACTCACCAAGGCAAGCTGGACTGGGTCTGAACAAGCATATGATCAAACCGGACTCTCTGAATGGGGCTAACAGTGAGGGCGAACTGAGAAGCCGATGGTAATGACACTGAATTTTGATCCTACTGCATGTACTGGCTTTTTGGGAGCCTAGTCTGTTTGGATGCTCACCTTCCTAGACCTGGATAGAGGGGGGGGGGCTTGGACTTCCCACAAGGCAGGGCATCCTGACTTCTCTTAGGACTGGAGAGCAATGGGGGAGGGAAAGGGAGGATGGGAGGATGTGGAAATGTTAAATAAATAAATTAAAAAAAAAGGAAAAAAAAAGTCCTTTGGATAGGAAAAAATGTGAACATAACGACAATGATGGTAGGCAGAGGCTGCTTACTTGTTTCCCGGCCGCTCAGACCCGAATAATCACACAATCACTATATTAATTATAACACTGTTCGTCCAATGACTCAGGAACATTTCTAGCTAGCTCTTACATCTTGAATTTACTCATGTCTACTAATCTATGTATCACACAAGGCTGTGGCTTAATGGTAAGAATCCAGCGTCTCTCTCCTTCAGCAGCTGCATGGTGTCTCTTTGACTCTGCTCACTCTCTTTCTACATCTCTGTTCAGATTTTCTGCTTGATTTTACTCTGCTAAAACATGCCCAAAATAGCTTCTTTATTAACCAGTGGTAATAAAACATAATCACAGCATACAGAGGGGAATCCCCCATCATCTCCCCTTTTCTGTTTAAATAAAAGGAAAGTTTTAACTTTAACATAGAAAAATCACATACACAAACAGTTATCAAGCAAGAATTATAGTTACAATATTTAGCCTGTTTACATATAACAAATTAAAAAAATACTCTATAATCTATCCTATCTTTGTGAGTCTAAAGTTTTATATTTAATTGTTCTTTTATCATTAACTATGGAAAACTATAACTATCTGTCTTCAATCCTCCAAAGACCCCACAAGGATATAATATTACCTAAGTAAACAAGAAGTGTATTGTAAGCAACTTCTAAAACTCTAGAATTGACAGAGACATCTTGTTGCTTGGACAGTCACCCAAAGTTCTTCTGTAATGTTAGGGCATCCATCTTCAACCTACAGGCCCATAGTATCCAGCATACTTTTCCATGAAGCAGGATACTTGAAGATGTGTTCTTTCTTGTAAGGACAAAGTTCATCAGTTGCTTTCTTCTGTGTCATTCAGAATGTCTAGCAGACACTTTCATTAAGTAGGAACCCTGAAAAACCATCCCATATTTTAGAAAATTTAGCAGTCACATTTATGTGGGTTCTGCATATCCAGTTCATACAGCATACCATCAAGCAATCCAGACAAGAGTAGGTTCTTGCCCAAATGGCTAGCCTTGTAACAATGAAGGCAAATTCCATAACAAGTTCCTTAAATACTCATCAACTTCTCTGAAGTAATTGATGCTGCCAGATGTAGAAATGACTCACTGTTGAGAAAAGTTTAAGTCCTTAAAATATTTTAAATGCCATATTCTGTGGTTCTTTGAAAGGGCTGAAGAATTCCTATCCACCTGAAATATATCTCTGTACATCTAGAAAACCTAACTAACATGACTACAGTTTGACTTTTATATATGATCATCTATTAATACACATAATACCTTAAACAAGAGTAGAAATACATATACACAGTATAACAAAATCAGCCTTAATTATGTATTAACAGACCAAGATCCATACCAATGCAAAGTATTCATCTTTATATCATATCCCCCTTATTGTATATTTTATATATTTACTATGATCATAAATCACTTATAATCAAGCCCCTTTAAATGAAAAAATAATATATTTTTTCATAAATAATTTGGGAACATGGGCAAAGTTTTTTCCAAACTGTTTCTGCTTGTGGGCAAAGTATTTTATGGTTCATGGAGACCCTTTGTGGGATCTTGTTCCATCAAACCACATTAGCCAGGAAGCAATCCACAGGTTCTCATCCTCTGTGGGAACAAAAGCAAAATCTCTTTCCTATGCAACATTTACTTAGAACCAAATTGTAAAGTCAAGATACCTTTATGTTGGTTTAACATAGCAGTCCCGAGAATCAAATGTCTCTTTGCAGACAAAAAATTCAAACGAAACACAATAATATACATAATCTAGACTTTTCTGTATATCATCCATCTTTGAATGACTAATTTTTCTTTACACCTTTAATCTATGACTGTCTGTACTCTTTTATATAACTTTTACTATTTCTTTAAAGACTTTTATTTTTTAAACTATTTCTTTTTATAACTATCTATACACTTTTTCTCCTCTCTCCCAAGCCATGATACTTTTTTTTTAAACACACTGTGTCTCATTTAGATGTCTTTTATATCTGAATTTGTCCTATTGTATATCTGAAATCCTTTCTGACAAGGAACATTTTAAAATGGTAAGCAGCATGGTTGAAGCAGCCCTGAATGTTGACTCCACCTCTCTTGGCCTTTCAATATGACAGAGGTAAGTTTACCCCCAGCTCTGGGACTGCTGGGTGGAAGCTGTGCTCATCACCTCAATTCTGGGAAGCACAGCATAAACCCTTTTTGTCTGAAGAAAAGGTAAATCTGCCATGCAGCATGCTGCAAGGCATGAAAATATCTCTGTGTATGGTGGCAGGAATCCTCCATGCTCTCCTGCTTGTACATGCCTAGCAGACCTGATCCGGCAAGTTGCTTAAGCAGAGAGTGCTGAGGGTGGTGGGCTCTCAGCTATTTTCATCCTAATCCTGAGCAGATGGACAAGAACCCGGACCCGAAGTGGGTGACGGGCCATGCTAGCTAGTTAGCCCAAGTTGATAGGGCAACATTTGTAAGTGGAAACTGCTCTTTCTTTCCTGGCTGTCCAGACCCGAATAATCACACAGAAACTATATGAATTATAACACAACTTGGCCAATAGCTTAGGCATATATCTGGCTAACTCTTATATCTTTAAATAAACCATTTCTATTATTCTGTGTATCACCACCAGGCTGTGACTTACTGGTAAAGATTGGGCATTTGTTTGACTCTGCCTCCTCTCTTTCTATATCTTTGTCTGGATTTTCTGCCTGGTTTTACTCTGCTAAGCCATCTCTTATGCCTGGCTATATGCTGCCTTACTATAAACTGAAACAACGTCTTTAATAACCAATGGTAATCAAACATATTCTTAGCATACAGAGGGGAATCAAGCATCAAATGACCTCAATATTTAATTCTACGAATCATTATTCAGGGTTTTTATAACATGAACAAGGTATGGTAGTGGACACCTGTAATCTCAGCAATCACAGGACTGAAACTGGTGAAGCCAAAATTTGATAGCCATCTAGATTACATGGTGAGCTCAAGGCCTGCCTGAGTTTTGTAAGAGACACTATCAGACAAAGAAACAAACTCTACCAAAGGTAGTTTTATCTGTATCCCAAACTAGTATATCTATAGACTGATTTTCATGTTATAATCATAATAGTAAATCATCAAGATTAAGATATGCTAAATATGTTGTTCTAGTCCTACATGAACATTTTCATTTAAGCAACCATTGAGGAGGTGAAGTATATTTTTGAGTTAGTCTAGAGACTAACTCACAGCTGTCTGATAAAGCTCCCTTAAACAGAATGACACTTGCCTTGATATTGTTTAACTTTGGTTTTATCTTGGCTAAATGAGTGTATAATTTGAGCACTTATATCTATGTATTTTTGTGTCTGTAAAATTAACAGTCCCAAAATACAGGTTACACAAAATTCAAAGAGGAAGAAATGAGGTGGTGGTAGGGCTTACAGTAGTGAAGAAGAAAGGTTTGCAAAAGAATTGCAGAAGGCCAACAAAATGTTATGCACTGCTTGGTAAACAACACAAAAGGCAGAGAAAATTTTGCATAAATTTCCAATTCAACATTTTTCTTTACTTTTTGTGGTGGTTTTTATTATGTATGGCCCACAAAGTCTCATTTGTTTGAAAGCTTTTTCACCAGGGAATTCGGCTATTTTTAATTGATTTTATTGAGCTATCCATTTTTCTCTCTGTTCCCTTCCCTTCATCTCCCCTCCCCTTCAACCCTCTGCTACTATTAGGAGGTGTGGCCGTGTTCAAAAAGGTGTGGCCTGTTGGAGGAAGTATGTAACTGGGAGTGGGCATTAACGTTTCAAATGCTCAAGTTAAGCCCAATGTCTCTCTTTTCCTGATCCCTGCTGATAGAGATGTAAAACTTAGCTATTCTCCAGCACCATGCTTGAGTGAGTGATACCATGCTTCCCATAATGATGATAATGGAATAATTCACTGAGTCTATAAGCCTTTTAAAGTGTTGCCATGGTCATGGTGTCTTCTCTTTGTAACAACAGAACACTGACTAAGAAATTGTCTATTTTCAATTTTTTATTTGAAATTTATATATTTAACCAAGATTCTCTATAGAGGACTGAATAAGCATGGGATAAAACCGGACTCTCTGAACATGGTGGACAATTAGGGCTAATGAGAAGCCAAGGACAATGGCACTGGGTTTCGATCCTGCTGCATGAACTGGCTTTGTGGGAGCCTCACCTGTTTGGATGCTCATCTTTCTGGACCTGGATTGAGGGGGGAGGACGTTGGACTTCCCACAGGGCAGGGAATCCGGACTGCCCTTCAGATTCAAGAGGGAGGGGTAATGGAGTGGGGGGAGGGGGAGAGGACTGAGGGGAAGGGGAGAAGAGTGGGAGGAGGGGGAGGGAAATGGGAGGTGGGGAGGAGGCAGAAATTTTTTCAACAAAAAATAAAGAAAGAAAGAATAAATTTAATTGCTTAGAGGTGTTTATTGCCTTTGCATTACATACTTAGAATATATTTTGTTGTCGTATTTCTACAGAACTTTTGTCAGTTAGATATGTTTCACAGTGACAGTGTAGCAAATGAGTAAGATAATAAATCCATGTTTACACTTTGGACAAACTATCTTTTGTCCTACAAAAGTCTGACTTTCTATTACTACATCAAGAAAGTAATGTGCTGCCAGGTATGGTGGAACAAATTTGCAATACGGAATCAGCAAAATTAGTTGTTGAAGATCAGCCTTGACAACATGAGGCCATGTCTCATAAATAAATAAGCAAAGAGATAAATGGTATGAAAGACACAGGAAGAATGTAACTGTGTTTTCCTTAAGAAACTAGGCAGATCCAGTATTTATCTAGTGAGATCTTTGCATTATTCCCACCGAAATAATAACTAGATTATAAATTCCCTCATGGAATGACTATGACATTGTAACTTGCCTAATATATATTTCATTCAAAGTACATTGAGTTACTTGTATTCGTTGAATATGGTGTAGCTTTTCTTGCTAGAAATTCTTATGGTACCAAGCTAGTCTTTGTGGCAGATAAATTATATGTAGATACATTGAAGTAAATTTTAGCATCAGAGTTATATTCAGGCTACTCCTTAAGCAATATTACACGGTTCTGCTTGAAAAGGTCACGATACTGTTTAGAAAAGAACAAGTAGTTCAGTGAGTCTATAAGCCTTTTAAAGTTTAGGGGACCATAGCTCCCCTAAATTAACTAATAGATTCCGGAAATAGGAATGTTAGCTGTGAGTGGGCTGTGGTGGTACCCGTATTTATTCTCAGCACTAGGGAGACAGAGGAAGGCAGATCTCTGGGACCTTGAGAGGTCAGTCTGGTCTTTATATGAGTTCCAGGACAGCAAGATCTACACAGAGAAATGCTGTTTCAAGAATAAATAAATAAATTAGAATGTCAGTTGCAATTAATCCTTTAAGCCAATGAGTTGTTATGTCTATAGCCCAAAAATGTTTCAACTGCTTATGTAACAAATAGCAACAATTTGAAAGCAATTCACAGACGATGACAATACATGTTACATATTCAGACTGAATCTAACGAGCTACCATAGATACACAGAATTGATATGACTTGTAATTTTTCAAATATCAACTATCATTGGAACTCTTGTGGTATTTAAGATCTTATTGTTATCATTTATTTAAAAACGGCAGGAAGGAGTCACACCATACAACAAGGCACTCATGAGAATTTTATATGAAAAAGAGAGAGAAGAGGGCAGAGAGGGGGTTCAGAAACCAATCTCCGGAGATAAGAACAGCAGAGGAGAAAAAGAAAGAGAGAAAGAGGGGGGAGAAAGAAAAAATTCGATGGGAGGTGGGCAAGGCCCACCTTTTAAAAGGGAACGTAGTGTATGTGTAAAATAGGTACTCTTAGTGACTGCAGCTGGGACATATTCTGTCAGGACCCCAAGGGCAGGCCAGCACAGATGCCTGAATTCTAACATTCCTCCCTTTTGTTTATCATAAAAGACAAGGAATTAGAAAGGAGTAGCACATGAGGCAAGGATGAGGAAGCCGTGATCTCAAGACTGTTTCTGGCTGACTTGGGAAATGTCTATCATCTTTTGGGAACCTGAGAAAGCTGGGGTACTGTCCACATCCTTGGGTAGCTGGCTGCTGCACTTCACTGTCCATGCTTTAAGGGACCGTTCGGTGCCTCTTGGAACTGGAAGGATGCTATTGGAGGTGAACTCAAATCAATTACCTGGAACACACTAGAACTGACAGTACCTGTTCCTTTTTCATCCCCATTGCATCACGTTAACGCCCTCTTTCTAGTCGACATACCAGGAGACACAGGTGGTTAATTTCTGATGGCAGTCAATAGTAAAAAGTGAAACAGAAAAAAAAAAAATGCACTAAACTAGTATGACTGTCTCCTGAGGAAGGCAAGGAAATGTGATGGGAAAGATCACCAGGTCGAAATGGAAACAGAAATTGAGTAAAAGAAAGTGAGAACCAGTGTGTGCCGAGCAAGAGGAAGTTGACTTCCTCAGTCTCGCATATTGCAGCAAACAAACAGGACAATTATAAAGGGAGAACAGATAGAAGAAAAAAGAAAGTGGAGAACTCTTTCTCAGTTTCCCGATTGCCTGATCCAGGGAATACTGAAGCCAAATTTGATTTGAAAGGAGTGGTCAGTTGGTCTCTAAAAGGCATTCCAAAAGGGAGTAAAGTGCTACAGACACTAACAAAGTTCCCATGAGTGTCATAGAGAAGACCCAGGGGCTGTAATTCATCGGGTCCCCGGAATTCAGAGAGGATCACACTAAGTAGGCACAGTCTGTCCCATGCATTATCACACAGGAATAGGGGCCAATGGCTCTGAGTCAGACAGAGACATAGTTGCCTGGAGCCGGGACTTTGAGAAAAGCCAGAAGGCAAAGAGAAGACTGTCTTCAAGAAATGAAACCTCACATCCAGGGGAATGGTCAGATGCATGTAACCCTACCAGAGACCCAATTGCCAGTATTGAATGGAAGACAAAGCTGGCAGTAAATGAGAAAGCAGAATTGTTGCAGGTGGAAGAGAGCAGTTCTGTTGGGTAGAGCAGGTGATTAGGGTCCCAGCATAAAATGTTTGGTGGACCCTGCCACTGAGCAAACATGCTGCATGCATCAGGTCTACTGAGGGAGAGGGAATGCAGAAGAATGAAAGGGTGATACCTCTTTCCATTTATCAGATCTCTGGCAGAATGTTGCAAAGATTCCATAAAATATTGGGTTATAGAGTGCAGGAAAGCAGCCATTTGGATTGGTCTGACTGAAAAAGTAGATGCACTTCCCATGAGTGAGGTAGAGAAATAAGATCCAAACGTCTGCAATTCTTAGCATCCCAAGAATTCAGAGTATCAGAATAAGTAGTCACAGGTTGTCCCATGCATCATCACGCAAAGAGAGCTCTGAGCCTGAGAGAGCCATGTTTGCCTGGTACCAGGAAATGACAAGGCCAAAAGGTAGGAAACCATGCCTGAGAGAAGAGAAATGGATCACTCATGGGAAATAGTCAGAGGTGAAGAAGAAGGGGGCTCACCAATCATGTTGATGTTGGATGGAGGGTCCCAGTGCTCTGTTAATTGGAGCAGTGAGGCTGTCGTATGTGGACCAGGTTCTAGGGTCCCGGTGTACCTCAGGACTCCAGGAGAGCCTACCCAGTCCCAAAGCACCAATGGTGTGTATATAAAAATGACTGGAAGAACTCACACCATATAATAGAGCTCACATGGAAGGTTTATTGGAAAAGAGAAAAAAGGCAGAAAAGGTGACAGAGAGAGTGCAGAGAGGGGCACAGAGACGGATCCCTGGGCACAAGAGTGACAGAAGAGAAAGGGGGGGTAGGCAAGGCGCACCTTTTAAAAGAGAACATAGCAAAAGTGCACAAGAAGTGCTCTTGTAGCTGCAGCTGAGGACATGCATAGCCTGTCAGGCCCCCAAGGGCAGTCTAGTCCAGATGCCTGAATACCAATCCTTGCTCTTTCAGACAGTCAGATGTCCAAGTAAATTTAGAATGGATTCCTGGGGCATCATTAATTGATAAGTATAATCTTGCTGATTGACAACAAACGTTGGTCTCATTGGAACTGTTGCTCCATTGATGTGATGTTGGTTATAGCTGGAGACTGACTGCTTAGATCTAGCAACTCACGTAGTAGAGAGAATAACTTTAGGTAGTTTTAAATCTAACAACATAAAGATAGAGGATCTTATATTAAAGGCTAGAAGATGGTTTTTGCTCAGATAGTTATTTTTGCCTAAGATGTTTAATATTTCTATCTATATATTCATGTTTCCAGTGTGAAATTTTATTACCGTCAAGCTAAAGTATTTTGTACAAAAAATTAGTTTAAAAGGTTTGTTTCAGTTATTTATTAAAATTACAAATATTTTATTTTTTAAAGAAGGAGTGAATTAAAGAGTCTTCATAAGCTCTATGATGATTCATATTTCTCATGGGAATGAAAATGTACAGCTCTTAGTGCTTGATGATAAAATTAATGCCACTTAGTAGAACCAAGTGTTTAAATATTATAACTTCACATAAAGCTTTATTATTGTTTCAAATATACTTTTAAAATCATTGGCATGGTTGGGCTTTTGAAAGGTCATGGATAGTTTGTACCTATAGGACTATTTTCTTCCATTCTGATAGCTAATAGCAGGTAGAAGTGAAATTCTATAGAAGAGTCAAGCATTGTGGTGACATGCCTGTAATTAGAGCATTTGGGAAACTGATGCAGGGGGATCAAAAATTCAAAGAAAGCCTGGGTTATGTAGCATTACCCTTTCTCAAAATAAAGACAGCAAAAGAAAAAAAAACACTCTATTAAATAGGGTACTGTGGAGTAAGGCAAGCCATGAAGGTTTCGGAGTAGACTATTATATAACATTACTAATAGATGAGCTATAAATTTCTCAGAGAATGTGTCTCTGAGTTCATGACTAATGGTATTTACAATCGAAAGGAAAAAATAAAGAGTTGGTTATTTCTTTTGTTTGGCTGTTTTATGAAATAGGCTTATTTAGCTAAATTCAATAAGCACATTCAAATGAATGTGCATGCAATTGAAAATTTCACATCTCTGAAGGTTCCACATTAATAAGCATTCATTCACAAGTGTTTTGTCATTTAAATATTATGTTAATTTTTTGTAATTGGATTCTTCTTCAATGTTGGAAAACTTTCTTAACTATACTAAACATTTCCTTAGAGGTATTGTTACACATTCTAAAATTCCTTTGTGCTCAGGTATTAGTGTTTGAATTGTCAACACTGAGCGTAGTTAAAATTAAAAGCCTTCTGTCAGAAAAATGGTTTTGAAGGAAGAAGGAACTTAAAACACTCTTTCTCCCCCACTAGAAATTCATACAGATAAATACCTTTATTTTTCTCCTAGAACTGAACGTACATGACAAATTGGCACAACTTAAAATGAGAATTGAAGGGGATGAGACTGATTGAGAAAACTTGATATTGAAAGGCTTATTAGCCCATACAGGGTTTGAGTCTGTCTCTTCAGTCTCTGTGAGCCCCTATGAGCCCTGCTTAGTTGATTCTGTGTCCTGTGTTCTCCTGGTAGTATCCTCCAGCCTTTGACTCCTACAATCCCTTCTCCACTTCAAGTCCTCTGCATATAACTTATGGTTGTATAGCTTGCTATTCTTGTGAACTCCCAACAATGCGAGTGTGTGTGTGTGTGTGTGTGTGTGTGGGTGTGTGTGTGGGGGTGTGTGGGTGTGTGTGTGTGAGAGAAGGGGCGGGGTATTTTCTGACTCTTTTGCTTGCCACTTGGGACACTTTTCCTCCTCCTACTGGGATGGCATGTCTAACCTTAAGATGTATGTTTGTGCCCACTCTTATTATATCTTGTTAGGGCATATTCAGTGAAAATCCCTGAGATGCTGGTTTTTTTTTTTCTTTAAAGAAAGACGTAGAAGGAGGTGATCTGGGAGAGAAGGGGAAATGGGGAAGGCACTCAGATAACTGGAGGGAGAGGAAAGTGCGGTCAGCAGGTAATGAATGAGAGAAGAATAAAAGTTAAAAAGGAAAGAAAAAAAGAAAAGAAAGGCTTATTATCAATGTGGCATTGGTGCATGCCATTAATCCCAGCACTGGTGAGGAAACTGCATTTCTAAGTCAGCCTGGTCTAGAGAGCGAGTTCCAGGACAACTAGGAGCTTTATATGGAGAAGCCCAGTTTGAGAAACAAAAAACTAAAAAAAAAATATTAATCAAGATCTGACATAAAAACGTAAGCTGAAAATAATTCATATAATCAAACAACAAATTTCATATGCAGCCTTGCACTGACAAATCAGTCATGTGAATACCAACATGTTTTTGAAGTTAAAGACTCAAAATATTGTCAAGTGGCTTCGCAAATAAGCATTGGCTTAAGATGTTTCACAACAATGAAATGGATATCATAGTAATTAATCTCCTTATGGTAAAGCTAGGTCAAATTTCGTCAAAAGGTCAACTAATATTGAACAGGACGTTTGCTCATGAATTTGCTGCATTAGAATTTTGCTATTCTGAAGGTCAAAGGACATAATCATTTTCAAAAAATGAACGGAGCAAGACATTTTTACATTTTTCTAGAAAACTTGGGCCTTAGTTCTATTTAAATGTATACAATAAAACCATACCTCTGTCCTATATTTATTAGCATTCTAATAAATTATTCATGATTGTAATATTTATGTAGACTCCATTTTGCTTGTATGATTGATTTGGCTTAACCTACAAATTAATGTGTTCCCATTCAACCTTTGCAATTCTATATGCCACTACTCTTTCCTTCAAAGTGTCCTGAAATAGCATCCTAGCTGATCTCCCTCTTATGTTCTTGTCCTCTTCTATCTGCTCTATTAACAGCATTTGAAACAACCTTTCAGAAAGGTCAATTAAATCATCTCACCTCTTCATTAAAACTATTCTGATTCTACTAAGAGTCAATTCTGATCCTTTTATCTTGATATATATATATATATTGATTAAAAATATTAATCAAGATCTGACATAAAATATATATATTTTCCACATATATATATATATATATATATGGAACATGCCTTTCTTTCTAATTTCAACTCTATTTTGATTTAGTTTCAGACAAGCTATCTCTGTCTTAGCCTTGTATATAATCTAAGCTGTCAACCAAACTGCCTATTTATTTAAGGCTCTGTCTGCCTCTTATCTTACTTTCTTTTGCTTCTGCCTCCATTTTATGAACAGTTAGATATTTGTTACTTACTCACTACATCATTCAAGTGGTTTTTCATTCGTTTATTCAGAAGTCAATGACTTTTAACTGAGAGAAAATATGTCCTTCTGCTTTATTCTGTTTAAAACACGCTGCAGATTCCATTTGACTATCCCAAAGATTCCTGGTCCTATTCAAACAATAATAATTTATAACCATCTCCATCATAAGACTTCTAATAATCTTTCTCTGGATAAAAAGTATTTCTAAACATACAGTGGTTCAAGGAAAACACCTAAGAGGTATAACTTGAAGATAAATTTACAATAATAACTCATTGCCTCATATGATGTTATTTATGAGGTTGATAACATTTGTTACTCCTGTTGAGCTGCACACTCAGAACTTAACCAATTTTCTCTAGATGTCTCATATTTTTATAAATATATCACATAGAAATTCTGAAAGGCAAGTCTTATCTTTGTCTCTTATTCATCTAGCACCTTTAAAGATATGGCTAGAATTCCATACTATCTTCCAGTTGCTGAGTGCTTGATGGATCTTAGGTATTGTGACCAGTTAGTTACTTTCTTACCTTGCTTTAACACTCACTATTTCTATGATGTAAGTATTTTATCTTCAATTTTACATATGAAGAAGTTAAAACCAAGGCAATATAACTTGTCTATGGCCATATAGGTAGAAGGTAGAATTTGAATTGCAGCCAAAACTTGCAATGCTCAGGGTAGCATGCCATTCATATGTTCTCTTAGAAATAATTTGGACAGCAAAGGAAAAGATCACCACTCCAATTATAGTGTCCCAACAAGGCAAAGTTTTTGATTGAGAGGGCATACTAGTCACAAAATTAGAAGAAACACACCATGGCAGGAAATACACTTGGTTTTTATTCCAGTGCAGGTAGTAACTGTGTCTTTCAAGATTTGTTAGTCACCCCCCACAAAAGGAAAGGTTTAGACAGAAAGCAGTAGATGAAAACTCTTAAAGATTGTTATGAGATGCTCAAGTCTAATTCTTCACAGTTTATGGCTTCTGGTGGGGCAGAGAGTAAGGAAAGACTTGGTTTTCTTTAAGGGCTTAGCCACTGTGTGTTTGACCATACTCCAGTGAGTATACGGGCAACACAAAATGGACTTGGTATATATTTCTTTTCTTCCTCTTTTTATTGTTGTGGGAGAGGTCACCAGGACAGGTGTGGACCAGGTTTGGGAAATGAGTATGATAAGGATGCATTATGTCAAATTTCCATATAATCAAAAAGAAATATTATATTGGGGAAAAAACAAAATGAAAACCAACAAAGCAAACAAAAAATCTGAACAAAAGAAATGAAGGAAACCAAGAAATGGTTGGTCACTTAAGTCATTTAAGTTCTAAGACTCGAGCAGAACCTTTGTATGAATACAATACTTACCAGGTTAGGGACAGTTTAAAACATTTTAATAAAGATTTTACAATGTGAAAGAGATAAAAATATTTGCACAGAAGTTTCATAAAGTGGGGAGAGAGAAAAAGATTTGAATTCATTGTCATAAAAGAAAGTTTTATGGACTTATCAAAAAGACTAATATTTAATGTTTCTTACATGTTCCATGTCTAAAATCCCTGGGAATACATTCCTCCATCCTTGGTGTTACTAGAATTGTGGGGCCCTTTGTGGTCTGCAAATGATGCAGGGGAAATCAAGGTCCCCTATTGGGGTTCTTCGTCTCTTTAGTAAAAGCTTTTATAAATGGACTCAAACACAAGCCCAGAAACTACTTTATTAGTGTTTAAAAAAGGAAAAAAAAACCCTAGGGCAGAAAAACTGAAATTTTCAGCAGCTACCCAGAGGAAGAGAATGGAAGGGAGAAGAAAAGGCATGCAATTTAAGGTGTCACAGAGGTCAGACACAGTGGAAAGGCAGTCACGTGGTGGGAAAGGAGGCTTTAGAAAAAGCATAAGGAAGCCCAAAGTGTATAAGGAAAGCATAGTTTGAAAAGAGATAAAACGATAAAAAAGATTATACTGTTTTCAAAGCAGGCCAATTTACAAGCTACAAGATTTTGGTGCAGTAGCAATCCTTTGGCACAGTAAGCTAGTCAACCAAGTGTTGCAATTCTGGCAAGGAAATGTGTGGTGTCTCATTCAAGAAGTGGTTATTCTGTGTATCTTTGTAGCACGGCTTAAGCTGTGGCCACCTTTCCTGGGGTGGTCTCTGGGCCAGATGATTGAACCCACCACCCTACTAGAATATTAGGTCTCTTCCTAAGCCTGAGATTTCATTTTCTTGACCAGAGGTAATTTTTGCTCTAACATTGGCTTCAGTTTAGAACTTTTTATCTTTTCAATATGACAGTGAAAATACACAAGGAAATCTGTGACCTTTAGTCTACAGTCAAGTCAGCCTAAACAATGCCAGGGATAGTCACTGTTGTGTACTGTAAATGTGATACTGTTCTTGAGTTAAATTCTGCTAAGATGGTAATTAGTGATCTTGGTTACATAGGAAAATCCCCAGGCACCACTCAAATCAATTAAAGCAGGATCCTTGCAGGTAGAGACCTAAGACTGCGCATTTTATAAGTGTCGCTTTAGAGACTGTACTATGTGATCAGGCTTGGGAAAAATTCCTGAAGTCTAAATGTTTACATGTTAGATTCCATTTCTAGTTCAGTTTCGAGAAATAATAATGTATAACTCAAGGTGTATGTTATACATATATATCTTTCACACATACCATTATGTCATACTCAGTAATCGCCTCTGTGGTTTTCCAACTTAAAATGTAGTTTGTAATTTCTAATGTCAACATACAGAACATTATTATTTTGTTGAATGTCAGTATTAAGCTATAATATAAGAACACTGTAATTTATCTAAATACACTATAGCACATAAGATTTAATTTATTCCCTGTTTGTTTTTACAAACATATTTTAGTGTATATAATATTACAGTACAAAGAATATATAAATCTTAGTAATAACTTCAGTATAGAAGTGGAAAAGGTCCTTATGTACTTAGAATATAAATGATAGAATGAGTCACATAGCTCTCAAAGGCATTATTCCCTTTTATTTGTTTGAGTAACCTTAGGGTTATTCACATGTCTCTTTTGTATATAGTGTCATTGCAGAAATTGCCATTTTAAACTCTAAGCATTTTAGGCAATTTACAAACAATCATTTTAGAATTTAATGTGATATGCAATGCACTTTAAGTCTTAAAATATACATACTGAAATCTGTATCTATAATGTCCTTAATTTTCAAAGAACATATCAAGTATAAAGTAAATGGAGCAGCCTCTAGAAGGGTCCATATTAAGGAGAGAAATTTAATATTGCCATTCATTATTGGAATGGTACATATAAGTGGGATTCCCCCCCCCAAAAAAAAATTATTGGAGTTTTTAAGGAACTAACTGCAAAGCTAAGTGATAAGAGCAGACTTTATTCAATTTGAATACTGAGTGTACCCAATTTGAAAACAAATACATGATTTAATATGGTTTTGGATGACAAAAGCATATGAAGAAATATAATAAATAGACAAGCAATAATATTATAGTGCTGAGTCCCATGTTGTGGTTGCAATCAATGTTTTGATAAAATAAGAAAGATATTTTAAAAGGTAAATCTAGGAGGGAAGGAATACATTTTTAAAATCTACATTGAGCATTCAGCTCTAATACATAATAAAGGACATGACAGAGCTAGTTAGAGGTGGAGAGAGCAGAACCAAATGAGTGATATTAAGTGCAGAAATAACAGAGAGAAAAGAAAATAGATGAAACCCCAATTTATGGTCTATCTAACTTCAGAGATATTAGTATTTTGCCGACTTATTTCTCATTGGATTGTATGTGCCCCAAGATGAAAAAAGATCTTTCATTTTTACCTTATTCATAAGTATGTAACTATCAGACATAATTTATATGATAAATAATTTAGATGATATTTAAGGCAGGCAGTTGAGTCATATTTTAAAAATTCTTTCTCATTTAAAAACATTCTTCAACATACTTATGTTTTGAATTGAAAATAGTTTTTTTTTTTCAGGTAGTATATTCTGATTAAGGTTTTCCCTCACCTAACTCTTCCAGACCCTCTCACTTCCACACACAAATCCGTACCCTTTCTTTCTCTCTTTCCTTAGAATACAACAAACATCTAAGAAATGATAATAATAATGAAAATAAGATAAAATAAAAATAAACCAGGATATGACATATCAAATAGAAAAAAGGAACCAAAGAAAAAGAACACCACATTCACAAATGCTGAGACACACATTCCCCCATGCAGAAAGCCCTAAAACAATATTGAAAATGACAATATATAATAAGTCAAGTATTCATGAAGTAAAAAAATAATGCCCAGGCAAAGTATTGTGAGACACAGAACCTCTAAAAATACCATTGAATTCATTTTCTTTTTTGGCTATCTACTCCTGGGCGTAGGGACCTAGGCAGGTCCCATTGGAGAATCCTGGTCAAGATGTGGTCCTCGCCACCACTGCCCCTTTACTATCTGTCTTCAGTCTTAGGTCCTCCTTTTGGCTGGCACCTTTTCTTTCTCTTAGCATAAGATTTCGGGTGAAATTACCAGTTTTTAAGAGTCCATCATGTCAATAGTCAGATTGTGAGATACAAGTGTCTCTTTAGTGTATCTTCACTTCTGCCAAGCTCATTATGGTAGAAATTTTATTTTAGTAGTTGTGTATTAAGTTCTCTGTGTAATGTGTAGAGTCTCACAGCAACAATTTCCTCTGAATCCAGGAATACCTATCATCTAATTCCATGGTGTTGAATCCCTTTCATGAGACTCTAGCACAAAAATTATGATTTGTTTGAAGCAAGGCTAGTGATGTTATTTATCTTACAGGTTTATCTGCTTTCTGTTACATTGGTCTAGCCTAATCTTTTCAATTATTTCTAGATAGTGGAACTGTAGCTGTTGGTTTAAAATTATGTTCATAATATGTGTATCTATGTCTGTATGTAAAGGAAATTAGTAGTTTTGATAATCTGGAAATATGTAAATTATAGTATTATCTTACAAAGATTTATGATGAGTTTACTGCAAAAATTAATACAAAGATTGGTCAAAATACAAAATTACATATTAAAAAATACAAAATATCAATATAACTCTACATTGTCATATAACTATGTAAGGCCTATTTTATGAATTTTTATAAATCTGAAACTTAACCACTTACACTTTCTTGGGAAGATATAATGTAGAAAACAAATAAACTGATGTGACAAATCCTAAATAATTATCTTTCACACCAGTCCAATTTACTGTACACATTTTTTCTGCACTATGCATATGTATCTGAGCATTATTAGAGCATTTTCCTGTAATACCTTCCGAGGATCTATGGACAGATAGAAAAGATCTATGGAATTCTATCGAAATAGTTGTTCCTTATGTTAATATTTTGCACATTATTATATGGAATTCTGTTTTATGATGGATATTATTTCAGAGTATTATTTCTCATTAGGCAATTTCAAAAGCACTTAAAATTTTTATTTCTAAATTGTGGCCACAGTTAGAAATTGTATTTAATTATGTATGTTGAGCGTTATAAATTCTAAATTGCCTTTCAGACCCTGTAGTTTAACAAGTTACAATTTTGAAAGTTTTTTTTTTTACAATTTAAAACAAGTACTTTCAAAGTGTCAAACTTTTTAAGAAAGGAAATTATCGTTAAAATGTACACTAGTTCATTTATCTTCTATAGTCTTTGACCTTAAACAGAACTGTGTTAAGAAAAAAGGTCATCTTCTACAGTGGATACAAATATTTAGGAGTATAAATTTATATCACTTTTTGTAATATGCATTTTTCTGATTTTAAAGTTTAAATGTTAACATTAGTTATGACATAATTATACAATGATATAGAATAATCCATTCAGAGTTGAATCAGAGCTTTGATTAGGAGCCTAGGGATGTAGCTCAGTAAGGGATGTAGCAAGTAAGAAGAGTTGCTGTGCAAGCATGAGGATCTGGGTTGAAATACCAAGCACTGATATAAAATCAGTTGGTAACTGCACTTATCTATAACCCCAGCATTAAGGGTCAGAGAGAGAAGGATCCAAGGAGCTTGCTGGTCTACCAACTTAGCAGAACTATTAAAGCTTCTGCTTACTGAGACACCTAGCCTCAGGGAGTAAGGATAAATGTGAGAGAGGAAATCGTGAAAGTTATACTTCTCTGGCCTTCACATACACACGTATGGGTGAAAACACCTATGTCCTCATGTGTATGTATCACACACACAGGCGTGCACGCACACAAACACACACAAATGTGTAAGAACACAGTTATTACTATTTAATTGTTTTCCCAAAAATATAATTTGAATATGTTAATTTTTGTAACAAACATGTTTTCTTTGAAATAGGAAGGGTATACTAACTCCCATACACTTCAGACATACTTACAGCAAATAATTTCATCTTTTGGGTATAACTGAAGATTATTGAATAAAATGTTTAATTCTTGATAGTTTTAATAAAAAACCTTATTTTCCATTTCTTTGCTTTTTCTTCCTTATGTGATACTTTGGCCAAGCACTCAAAGAAAATTTATGTGGAAACTTCCTTTGTTTCATTTTTTATATATAAGATTGGATTTATTTAGATAAGAAATATGATATTGAAGTATTCCTTATGAATAATTTTAAAAAGGAATATAGGATCACAGAGACTGTGGACTGGAAGTTTCCTTTCTCTACTTGCAACTTCTTCTCCTCTTCCTCATCCTCTCTTCCACCTTGAGACAGGATTTACTACACAGGCCAGGCTATATTCTAACTTGAAACCTCCTCTTTAGATGCTCAGTCCTGGGACTGCATGTCCATGTCAGCATGCCTGCATTGCATGCGCTGTTTGCAAATCCACAACCATTCCAACCTCCCAATTTTCATTATTATGTTTATGATTACTGTTTGTATCTGTATATTTTTGCTGCATCTGCATATTTGCAGTAAACACTTTTAGATTATAAAATGAACCTTGAGAAAAAATACCATGTAAGACATATTTCAACTTAAGGCACAACCACGCATGTACACATACACATGCACACACACACACACACACACGCATACATGTAAGAACACTGAGCATCTCTGAATTAAAGTAAAGATTATATGGTATCATGATGATCACAGTGCCCAGAGATTCCGTTTTTTTTTTTTATTCTTTAGCAATGAAAGTCTTTCCAACAAAGTTTAATACAAGGAAGACTCTGCCATAAAAAGTAAACTAAAATTAGAACCTCTAGATTAAAACAAGGATTTTAGTCCAGTTTCAGGTCCACTGATACACCTCAACCCTTTCGCTTTTTATGATGTAATTGGGCAACATAGAATTGAAGGGGCCTCTTCAAATTTACTTGACTTAATTATGTTAGACTCAGTATGCTAATTGAGAAAATTCGGCTTTAGCATTATTCTTAAACAGTTTCTTTGATGCAACACTGCATAAAGATAGGACCCTAGAATAAAAAATACGGTTAATAGTGCAACCAATAAGTTCAAACTAGAAAGCCAATGATGATTGGACAAATATTAAAATGAAGAAATTGCTCTCAATACATATTAGAAGAATTCAGGTTTTTTTTTCATTTTTATCAGATAGTATACTTTTCATGTTGCTCTAAAAATCTAGAGTTTTTGAAATGCCCTGTAATTCCACTATTTAAGTACCTCATCATTTGGATATTTTAAAGCATTTCATCTATTGATTAAACTCAACCTCTGAGAATAGTGACTAATATATATATATATATATATATATATATATATATATATATATATATATAGTGATCAATGTGTATTTGGCAACTAATTTATAAAGGGGGTTGTGTTCCAGTTCAGAACTATGTACAAATGTGACAAAGATATATTTTGAGTTTGAATAAGTTCAGTGGCTTCCAGAGCAAATATTTTGTTTTATCTATTAGAGAAGCAGAAAGCTAGTTTAACCTGTTTGACTAGATGCTCAGGGCCCAATAATCTCAAATAAGCCAGGATCCTAATTTTATGTTTCAATCTATAGTGCCTTCTTTGCATCTCTATTTTTCTAAGCCGAAATGCATGAAGAATGGATATATCTTTAAAAAAGTAAACATTTGCTCAAAGCATGTTCCTTCATATAAATTATTTTTACTAAGGTCTAAATGTAGGCTGAAATAGAGTAAAAACATGACTGTAAGAATGGTGATTCAAAGAAATTTCACTCTTGAATTATGAACAGAAATCCTTAGCATAATTCTCCAGTGGACTATGTGATGATATTTAACATGAATATGCTTCATTTCCTTGACAGCCTTTTTATACTGGCAGAAGAATATAGTGAGAATCTCTTTACATTATCATTTACTGCTAAAAGTACAGGAAGGTTCAGACTAATTAGAAATCTGGTTGCTACTAAGCCATTGCACTAAGCATACTAAACCAAGCTGTTGCTCTCTTAATATTTATTAACACATTTTTACTGATTGCAGAGAGTAAAGAAATGGAAATCACTTGTTTTGAAATTTAAAATGGAAAATTTTTATAAGACCCCCCCCCAAAAAAAAAAACCCTTTGGCTGTATCAAGTTCTACAACTTGAGTTGTAATACTAGATTACAAAGATTCAATGTTGTTAAAGAACACAAGGACTGCACAGTATTAGATAAAAGCTGGTTAGTTAGATGGAACAGAGAATAGATGGGTTCCAATGGTAATATAGTTCATAGATTGCAACTCTCAAACCAACTATGTCATTTACTTTTTATAAAATCTGCTTGTGGTTCAGTGTGGTAAGGCCCTCAATTATGATCTCAAGTATAACAGAAAGAAGGAAGGAAGAAAAAATTCTCTCATTTTTTAAAATTTTACAACATTTTAACTGATAGATATTGACCTTAGCTGTCTTAATTATTGGAAATAATGCTGCAAAATGTGGGAGTAAGAGTATATCCTAAACATTTAAAATATTGTTCCTTTCTATTAATAAAACAGGCAAAGACAAACAAATAATAAATGAACTCACTTCAATGTTGTATTAGTTGCTTTTTATCTATGTGATAAAATGCTGTAAATAAAGAGTTTATTTTGTTTTATAATTCCAGAAGGGGCATCTATAATGGTGGAGGAAGCATGAGCAGGCAGCCAAAGCACGACATTAAACAATCACATCTTCGACCTCACAGACAACTATTAACAAGGATTAGGAGGGGCTTTAAACCCTCAAAGCCTGATTTAAGTGATAGACTTCCTGCAACAAGACTGTACCTCCTAAAAGTTTCATTACCTCCCCCAAACTGTGCCACCAACTAGAGACTAAATGTTCTTTGAGGGCATTGCTCATTGTTCACTGTCCAAACCACTAAAGATGTATAACATAAAAATGTCAGTATTACTTACACAGTCTAGAAGGATAGTTATTATAAGCCCATGTACCCTGGTATATTGCATGGTGACATCAGATATAATACTACATATTTTAGACTTGCTAAAATGCATTTTAATATTCTCATCACAAAAATGATAACTTGATCAAATGATCGGTATGTTAATAAGTATGAATAAGGTTTTGTGATGCTTACAAAAATGAAGGCACCATATTATATTCAACAAATATGCACAACTGTTACTCATCAGTTCAACATTAAAACATATATTCCAAACCTGGTGGTGGTGCCTCAGTACTAGGGAGGCACAGCCTTCCTGATCTCTGTGAGGTAGAGGATAGCCTCGTCTACAGAATGAGTTCCAGGTCAGACAGAACTGTTATACAGAGAAAACTTGTCTCAAAAAACAAATGTCTATATATCTTTTTATGTTGACATATATAGACATGTGAGTATATATATATTCAAAACATTTATCAATGTAAAATCACTGCAAAATATTATAAATACTTTATCTTGAACACTTGATGGCTCATTTTTTTGACTTTCTATTCAACAACAACTCAATTTATGTTTAAACAGACTTCTTGTTTCTGAAAATATTTCCATTGCACATGTGGTACAATTCATCTCTGACCATGCACTGAAGATGGTACAGGCCCTTTTCTTGAACAGAGTCAAATCAAACTGCCGTTTCATTTTAGGAAAAATGGGACATATTCAGTTGTTTCAAATATTTAACTTTAACTAGGATACCATGAAAACCAGCTGTCACTTGGAGAACGTTGTTGTGCTTTTCTTGTACTGAAGTTAATTATCTTGGATACTGAAGTGTATGTGAGACCACGTCTTCTGTTACAGATCTTTAGATCATTATTTTTTTTTCAAAAAAGGGTTTCTTTTAGAACCCTGATATTTTTCTAATTTATAGTTCAGCTCTGAGGAAGTGTGGACTCTTCCTTTTTGATTCTCATTATCAAATAATTTTTTATTTAAATAGCTGTGCATTCCCGACTAGCCCTGAGATTACCAGAGGTGGCTGGTGTCAATAGTGAGTCTGTGTATGCCTTTTTTTTTTCTCCATAGAGAAGTTTTACCTATTGTATGATGAACAACATTAAAGGGAAACTTGAATCCTATTATGCCCTAAAGGTATAATCAAGAGGTGTTTGATTCTAGCATGCAAATTGGGGCAGCTAGAGCACACTGCTCCTCTGGGTATTGGTGAGAAGTATGGTGTTCACATATTTTTGAACTTTTTCTTGCAAAAACATTATGGGAAAGCACACCTGATTCTTGTGTTAGCATGTCTATGTACATAACTCTTTGTATCATAGCTTCTGTCATAGGCTATGCTCTTTAATTTTCTCATAAGTCTTACAAGCCATTACCATTCTTTTAAAACTTGGCAATAAAGCATTTCTAGTTTCCAGTGAACTAGACTTCTGTCTCTCAACTTTATCTCTTAACTGATTATAAGCATTATAAGAAAAGAAGGCTAGCAATATTGCTTATTTACAATGTGCACACATACATGTATACACAAATACATAACTGCATGCATACATACATACATGCTTGCATGCATGCATACACACAATATGTACTAAAGAAGTATATTCAAATATATTCACATTTATCAGAATATTCTTTATCACTCTCAGGAATCTTTTTCAGTTGTATTTAATTGGGTTTTCCTTCTTAAGCCTGGGAAGTTTCTTTTATTGCTTTGTATTTAGTAGGATTTTTCTTTCTTTGAATGTTGATGACTATGTTTCATTAGAATCTGAATATGTGAGCTTTAAGAACACCATAAAATTATCCATAAATCAGAGACACACATCAGATTCATCTACAGATCTTGAAGCCCCAAACTCCAAAAACCTATTATGGTTCTTTCATATTTATGAAAAAATTAAATCATCAATTGAGTAGGGCTACAAAATATTTGATTTGTTACAGTCTTTAATCTTTGCCAGTGTGATACATAATTAAATCACATGCTTAGTCATTTTCAAAAAGTACTATCAGATGGATTTAATTTGGTAGTTTTTTATTTTCTCTGTACTGTTATTATATCCACTCAAAATTCATGTTGAATTCACAAACGCCCATGTGACATTTGAAATTACAGAATTGTAAGGAGGGTTGTTCTATGTATCTGTCATTCTTTCTTTCCTCCCATCTCTTGATCCTTCTCACTCTCTCTTGTTTTGTGTGAACAAAGGAAAAGGTGGCGGGCCAGGAAGACAGCCGTCCATAAAACCTGATCATTGTGACATCCCAATCTATGTGTCACAGCCTTAAAAATTGTGAACATAATTTTCTTTTTAAAGCTACATTGTCTATGATATTTGCCATAGAAATATGAAATATGTAAGACACTTTTATTATTTATGTACTTGATTAAGTACACACACATACTCCACACACATACACACACACGTGAAACTAACCAACCTGGTGATGCACATAATCATCAACAGGCTTATCTAGGTGTTTGTATTAGTCAGCTTTTACCAAGATAATGCTGTGTAATACTATTTTTCCCTAAACTTGACTTATTTCAACTAACATGAATTTCATCATCAGATAAATCTGAATGATTTGTCCTTGGAAGTTCTGCATCAAGTCATGGGTCTAGTAGCCTTGGTGTCTAGACAGGCAGATGGTAACTTCATATTCAGAGGCCCACATTGATGTGGCTGTGGCTATCCAATGCTTGTTGATTTCCTGAAGGAAAGAAGCTTTATCACAACTTAATAATTCCAAACATGCCAGTCCATCTGGTTGGTTAACATCTCATTGATCAAAGCAAATTATCTCTTCCAATGAAAGCTAAATATATGAGGCTTATATAGAACAATAAAAAATGGGCAATTAGTAAATCTTTTATAAATAAGAAAATTATTACTCTTATTTTTTTACATACAGAGTAAGTTTTGGCATACTTTCTCATTTTCCTTGTGGATATGGAGAATTGCTTTTAAATTTTCAACCTAATTACAATAAGGGCTAAGGAAAGAATGTTTTATGTTAAACAGTTAGCTTTATAATTCAAATTTTCTAGAACAAATTTAATAATGTTTTAATACCTGGACTCATTCCTCAGAGCAACAGGCAAAAATGGCAGGGTAGGTATTTCTGTAAGAGAAAACTTGCCTAGGATATATGAGGCTCTGATATTAATCCCCAGAAGCATAAATCTCTCTCTCTCTCTCTCTCTCTCTCTCTCTCTCTCTCTCTCTCACACACACACACACACACACAACAATGGGGGGAAGAAGGGAGAAGAGATAGAGGGAGAAGAAGAGGAGATAACTGAAGAGAAATATCAAAATTCCATTCCAAAATGTATATTTCACACAGAAGGCATACTTCCCCAGTCAGAAACATAGCAGGAAAAACATATCATTCCCTTCTTACTTTGGAGAAAGAAAGAAAGAAAGAAAGAAAGAAAGAAAGAGAAAAATTAGGAAATGTTCAAGAAAAAACTGTTTGGAGCTATGAGGCAATCTGGATCTTAATAACTAGAAACAGATGAATTCCGCTTATTAAGGCTGCATGGGGACATAAGGAAGGTCACACAATTGTCTAACATTCTGAATAAGCAATGAAGGAGACTGTGATGCTGTGCTGGGAAACTGTAATCACTGAGTATAATTCCCTCATAATTGGATCACTGAAGAGAATAAAATCCAGTAGTTCTTTTATTATTTCAGGTGTTACTCCATCATTCTTATGAATTAATTACTTTCATTCGCTGATTCTCGTATAACTTCTACTCCCTTATGATATAAAACTTTTATTCCACCTTCCCAAGAAAAGCTGTCTGCAAGGTTTGGTACTTAGTTCAATAGTACATAACTTGCCTAGCAAGAACACGGCTTTAGGTTTGGTTCTTAGCTCTAACAAATAAATAAATAAAATAAAAACAAATAAGAAACAAACAAGCAAAACCAAGAATTATCATTATGCATCATATGTTGGTCCCCTGAGTTACTGACTCCTTGTTACTGTAAATACTATAAATTGCTTTTCAGAATTTGTTGGTTCATGCTTATGAAATATTCATTAAGGACAGGAATACAGATTGTGCTGCCTGCTTAGACCTGAGCGATGAAATAATCGCTTTAAATACACTGTCAAGAAGAATGAGACTTCACAAATACTATTTGGTATAAGGCTATCAAAGGAAATAAAAATGTCTGCTAACATTCAATACATACATACTGTCTGACATGATCTGACTATATCAACTTTTAACCTTAGTTGTCCATTCCCATATAAATAGATACCTTATACCAAACTATAGCACACGCCAATTAAACTAGAACCTGTAGTATGGAAATAATACTAATACATATGTGTGTATAGCTTTTACATTTTCTAAATTGAATTTTATTATTTTAATTATATGTTTCTGTCTGTGAATATGTGCACATGAGTACAGGTATACACAGAAACCAGGGTTGTCAGATTCACTGGGAACTGAAGTTACATGAAGTTGTGAACCACCTGATGATGTGCTGGGAATTGCACTTTGGTCCTCTGGAAGAGCCGTACATGCACTTAACTGCTGAGCCATCTCGCCAACAATATATTCTGTTTTGAGACATAATTTCTTGAAGCCTAGGCATGTTCTCAAACTTGTTTTTTTTTAAATAATGATGACCTTGAACTCTTGACTTTTCTCCCTCTACTTCCCTAGTGTAATTACAGGGTATACATCATACCAAACTTATGAAATACCAGCTGTAGAACCCAGAGCATCCTTCACGCCAGGCAACACTCACCCAACTGATCTCTATCCCCAGGCGCTTATATATAACTAAAATCTTTTCAAAGCTGTCCCTGGTAGCTCATGAATGTAATCTTAGTTCTCAGGGAGCTAATGCTAGGGTATCACGTCTTTGAGGGCAGCTTGAGCTGCATAGGAAGACCTTGTTTCAGTGAAGCATAACTTTAATAAATACGCAAATACAATTATAAAACCGATTAAGTTGGTGTTAAGATGAAGCCAAGTGTGAAAACTGACCCTACAAATAAATATAAAATAATATTGATGGTCCCAAGGGAAGGGTCTGAGGGTTATAAGAGTTTGACAAGTTCTCTAGAGGGACAGAAAACTATGAAACAATATGAGAACTGTTGGCATGTGATGATAGCCAGAGACACCATCGCATACACATTTTAAATACAATTTACACGTGGCTCTGTGTTCTCTAGTCCATGGCCCAAGCATCTCTCTCTGTTGTTGAGAAAACCATTTAAACTTTCCTGCTTAACCTCTCCATTCAATCATTGATAAATCAGGTTCAGTGACCTTTAAATTCTAGGCCACCTGTCTACACTGAATGTTGTACAGACATTCCCAAAACTATTAGCCATTTCCAGGAAGACAGAATTCCTGACTAGAGAAGGGGTAAAGGGATGTAAAAAGCCTCAGATTGAATGTCAGTTGATCAGCTCTGAACAGTCATTGGTTTTCATTCTGCACAACCCTTTTTAATGTGAAAATTCTGGCAGCTGCATCACATAGTGATATACAGGATACACACTCCCTGGACATTTCCTTAGCACATCTTTCTGGTTAGTTCTTTAGTTTGTGAACCTTTTTTTTTGAGACATATTTCATGTGTCCCAGACTAGCTTTCAAAATTATAGTATGGCTGAGGATTATCTTGAAGCTTTGATCCTCTTTCCAATGTGGTAGGATTATAAGCATGAATTATCATACCCATTTTTATTCCCTGCTTGGAATTGAACCCAGGGTTTTATAAATGTCATATTTTCATGTGTTAAAATGAACTGCTCTCCCACCAAAATAATGAATTTTGATGCAGGGGGTGCTTGTCTTTTATTAAACAAAATTTTAAGAATTAAACAAATATTTAATAATAGTTTAGAAAATGTCTAAATTAAACAAAATTAAGAGTTAGCTCCAAGGTAGAAAACTTGCCTAGCACGTACAAGGCCCTGAGTCTGAAACTGAAAGGAAAGATGAGGTTCTTAGTCCTGCCAGTCATATGTGACCAGTGCCTTTCTTATTGACTATAGATACATAATTTATGAAAAATGTCTCTGTTTCCTGAATTCTGCAGTGGTATCGAGGATGCTTTGCCTTTTTATCAAAGCATAAGAAAGGCACTTTTTCCTTTTTTGTATTTTCATTCATTGTTGCAATGCACTTCCCTTCGGATGAATCGAGGACACCTGGAATCAGCTATGTTAGTTGTGAAAGGCTAAGCGGGTGGCTTTTTTATTTTCGGAAAATGGCCTCTCTGGATACATAGCTGTCACTGGTGCTGACAGACTTGTGCTTCCTGTTCTAGGAAAAGTTTCATTCCTTTCAGAAACCCCTACCTTAAGAATAAGTCAGGAAAATAATGAGTTTACTAGTTTCTGTTCCTGTCAGTACCTATGGAACTTTCGAGGATCTTGAAAGCTGTCCACAGGACGTTTTGCAACTAGCACCAACTACTGCTTCAGAAACCCATTTTGACTTCTAAGTGTCTGCTTCATATATGCTTGTTCCTTCCCTTTGGATCACAGTCTTTTGGCCCAAGATGTCTTAGCTCCAATTCTTGTCTGTGATTTGTTGCTGGTTTGCACTGCATTTTACTGCACAGGGATTCTTAGAAATCCCCAGATAAGCCCCTGCATGCAGTGGCAATGAATCTCAGCAATTGCATTTTCCTGTATCTGAACTTAATTTATATATTAATCCTCCTTTCTCTAGATCCCACACAATTCATCTCATCTAACTTAGGAATAATATGCCCCACTTTTCCCTAGGGTTTTGTCATCAATTCTTTGAAAGGGTTGACATAAAGCCAATACTGGAAGATGGGTGTGGGTTACCTGATCTTATGCATAATTCATCCCAATAGCACTTTGTGTTTGTGTTTCTAAGGGATAAATATTTGTTTAGACCAAAATATATGGATATCATTAACATCTTTAGTTATTTAGGATTCTCTGAAAACCAACTGAGTAATTTTCACTATAAGCATGTGGAGTGTTTTGTTACTATACCAATGCATTATACCCTGGTGCTGGATGGCCAGTTTATATCTGTCTGCTTAGGTACACAATGCATATGCCTACCCTGGGCCCATTCTCATATGCATCATTCACTGTTGAAGTCTTGATACATTCCCCTGTTCACCAGGAAAGGGCGTCTAATTGCCTCTGCAATGGCATTTCCCAAACCTATCTGTTCTTGTAGTCGATGGTGCTGTGGCATTATTGGAGGCCATGCTGCTTCTTTCACTGTTTCCTTCTCTCAGAAACACACGTTTGTCTGGCATTCTTGTTTATTGACTGGACCTTCTTCCCTGATCCTTGAAGATTGTCTGTAGACTCAGATCTGGCTCAGTGCCTCACTCTGTAATATAAATAAAGTGAAGATATCAGACTTTGAAATAATCTGTGATTAAGATTTTTTTTATTTTCAGTATTCAATTTTGATTTAATTTTTCAAAAACCAATCTAGTTCCACAAAGTAAATGCTCTAAATTATATATGGACAAAGGATGCACAAAAACTTACTATAAAATAATTGAAATATCAGTAATCTAACATGTAAAATTTTTATGATATCTGTATTCTTGAAATTTAATAATGGTTCCTAGTCTAATTGTGTTGCATGTACATTAAATATACTGAATAATAAAATGCAATTAGAAGAATTAAATATCATAAAATTGGTTAAAGTGCTTTTGAGAATATGATAATTAAAGAGATGTTTTCCTTCTCTGTTCTTATTTATTAATTTTATTATTAATAAATATAAATTTGTTAATTTGTATTTATTAAATAAGAAAAAAGAAGAAAATAAGAACAGTGATTAAGATTCTTGTTATTCCTGTCTGACTAGGAACATGGAACACCTAACTGGCCCTCTTATTCTAGCAAGTGGGATATAACTTAAGCACAGAAAAATGTAGTTTGGGAGAAAATGGTGCTCGACATTTTAAAACAAATATCTAGTATACAGAAACTGAGGGCTAGTTTGGTCTCAAGAGTAAATCGGTTTCAATCCAAAGCAAAGTGAGTACACAGTTTACAGTCAAAAGCGTGACTGGACCTTGGCTTAGCAGTGTGTTCATTCACTTGTTCAGATGAAGTGGGAAGATCACTTACGCCCATGGAATCAACAAGAGTAGATAATGTGCAGAGACCACTGCACGTATCAAAAACATCAAAGACTTGGGGAGATGACCCAGTTATCAATGTGCTTGCTTGGCACACAAGCATTAGCACCTCAGTAATTTCTTCCCACCCTTGTTAGAAAAAGAAGTAGGCAGATGTAATAGGGCACACACCTGCCCTAGCAATTCTTTTGGGAGGCTCAGACAGTAGGATCCCTCGGGTTTGCTAAGTAACCAGAGCAGCCAAATCAGTAAATTTCAGGTTCAATAACGCATTCAAAACTTAAAGTAGAGATGGAGGGAGCATAAAGAAGATGACAGACATTGACCTCTAGCTGCCACACCCATGTACACATTCAGCATCATCCACTCCCCTGGACAATGACACACAGAACCTAGTGTAGAAACATGTAGAGACACAGAGACACAGAACCTAGCGTAGAAGCACGTAGAGACACAGAGACACAGAACCTAGTGTAGAAGCACATAGAGACACAGAGACACAGAACCTAGTGTAGAAGCACATAGAGACACACAGACACAGAACCTAGTGTAGAAGCATATAGAGACACAGAGACACAGAACCTAGTGTAGAAGCATATAGAGACACAGAGACACAGAACCTAGTGTAGAAGCACATGTAGACACAGAGACACAGAACATAGTGTAGAAGCATATAGAGAAACACAGACACAGAACATAGTGTAGAAGTATCACATAGAGACACAGAGACACAGAACCTAGTGTAGAAGCACATAGAGACACAGAGACACAGAACCTAGTGTAGAAGCACATAGAGACACAGAGACACAGAACATAGTGTAGAAGCACGTAGACACACATAGACACAGAACCTTGTGTAGAAGCACGTAGAGACACACAGACACAGAACCTAGTGTGGAAGCACATAGAGACACATAGACACAGAACCTAGTGTAGAAGCATATAGAGACACACAGACAAACCACACTCACTTGTGAATTTCATATGTATAGCTAGAATACATTGATAAGCTTTATTTCTTGTGAAAATGGTATTAAATACAGGGAGACTAATTCTTGCAATGGCTCAAATTGTCAGCAGCAGTGCAATAGTAGGCACAGCTTAGAACTGCTACCAGAAGTCCAAGGAGTAAAGCCAGAATTCTTGACTTTGCTAGAAAAGGTAATTTCAGGACATATCCTGTGAAGTAGGTCCACACGCAGTTTATTAGAAATAGGCATTCAGAGGAAGAATAAGATCCGTACAAGTTCATGGGTGTGCCTTCTCAATCAAGAACCTAATTTAAGTGGCTTAACTGTAGCCATACATATCAATTCATCTCTGAAGTTGTATCTCAAAGGATTACTGATAGTTGATCTTTCTCGATGTCTGTTTGTTTGCCTCTATCTCCCTTTTCAATGGATGGCCTTCTAAGGTGGCTTTGGGATGTCATCCAAGGGATTATAATTTGATAAACTTAAACCATAGCTTCAAGGAGTTTAAAATATGTCTTTTTCTATAGATAGGATTCTGAGAAAATTGCAAGTTTACAGCTGTGAAGAAAAAGAAAGCCATATATGCTTAGGCTAGAAGTGGAATTTATTGACATTGTGGCTTTCTCTCTCTAAAAAATAATATGTTTGTGTTGCCAACCTTGACAGAAATGATTAGTTGGTTAGAATACATCTCAGGTGGTCATTAACAAGTTGGCATATTTCACTAAGTCACCTTCTCTGAAATTTAAATCTCTCTTTGTTACCTTATGATTTGTTTATTTATAAGATTATAATAGCAGTGTTTTGCCCTTTATTCATCATGTAAATGCCTTGAGGAGATTATTGCCTCGCTCTTCATGGTTACATAACATCTTATCAGAACTCTGTACTAGGATTCATTTAAGTATCCTAAGGTTAGACTATTTTTATTTCTTTTTTACACTAAATAACCCAACTGAAAACTATTTTGTTCGCATTGCATCTGGCACTGTCCACAGATTCACTTTATTATGTCAAAGGATATTAACACTTTTGGGATGTGCATAGATGTGCAAATATTTCATGATACATGTGTCACAAAAACATTTTCTCCCATTTACTTTGCCTTATCAAAAATGAGAACATTCAGTTTGGTAAATAAAACTGTATGTGGATGAATATCCTTGCTTTATGATTCATTCTGTGAAATGAAATTTTTCATTGGAGGTATTAAAAATTGAAAATTATTTTAGGATGTTTTAAAAGTAATACTAACTTAATGAACTAGAACTACTAAACTACATAAACTACATATTTTTAAACTAGTAAACTGTTATTTGGGATTGAAGATGCATTTTATATATGTTATGTATAAAAGTTCATATATATATGTGTGTGTGTGTGTATATATTATATAGAGTAGATAGCTGTGTGTTGATAGCCTATTTTGTGTGATTGTTAAATTTGTTTTCATTGCATATTTATTCTGTTGTGAATTTCATTATTTGTTTACAAACCAAATTACACGTAAAAATAATGTGAGTTTTACTGTGAGACATATATTTCTGAAGTCTATATTTTGTATGTGTGTGTGAGAGAGTCTATTTCTTTTGGGGAGTTTTGTTGTTTGTTAGTTAGTTTGTTTGTTTGAAGCACAGATTCCCTGTGTAGCTTTGGGACCTGTCCTGAAACACGCTCTTGGTAGTCCAGGCTGGCCTTGAACTCACAGAGATCCACCTGCCTCTGCCTCCTGAGTGCTGAGATTAAAGGCATGTGTTATGCCTGATTATGAATCTTTATTTCTATGTGTGAATATACTATTATAAGTAAAATTAATTACCTAAGAGAAACAAATATGATTACTAGGTAGGCATTAATATTTTTAAGAAATATTAGAATATTTTATTCTAGGCCTTTAACTTTTATTTTCTCATTTTATGTGATGTATTGGAAAAAGTGTTTCAGTGACAGATTTTTCTTTTATTCCCTAACAAAGACATTTCAACACATTGCAGGGTTTTTTTTTTTATTTAACAAAGCTTTTTCATTTTAATTAATAACTTTTGACTTTTACATAAATTGGAAAAATTATCTGGTTGATTTATTTAATATAATTTCAATGAGTTTTAGTAAAATCATGATTAATTTATCTCCTGAATCATCCCAAAATTCATTTATTTATTTTCTTCATAGTAATTGTCAATCGGGAGGCATAATATTGAAATAATAATAATGATTGCTGTTTTTTCTAGTTCATTTTGAAAGTCTTAGGTTCTGCAATTACTAGTACTGACATGCAGTATCATAAATGTACTTATATCCTCTTTAGTAGTTTTATATTTTGCATTTAGTCATAGGAAGCAGCCTGAAACCTCTAATCAACATCAAAGGTTACACCACAGGGATCCAATATTTTTCATTTATATTGCAATGATGCAAAATACCTTTCCCTGATCACTGTTCTTAAATTCATTCTAGTTTGTTCAGTTAATGAGAATATCACATCTTAAGCTGTAGAAGGTATTCTCTCTTTATGACTGCATGACTCTCAGCAGATTATCATTATTATCAAGAAGTAATATTTAGTAAATGAAGGTGTGAGTGGCACTAGCTTAGTACCCTCACTAGTCAAGTAACGGGGTGGGGGTAGATGACTGCCTTTCCCTTCAGCATACAGCTCTCTAGCACTTCATAGATATTCATGTATGAATACAGACACACTTAATAAGTGTGCACTGAAATACTAAAGGAAAACTGAAGTTTAGGGGCAGTTAATAGAATTTGTCCTTGCCAAAGAGGAAACTGTCGCTATCTCAAAAGCAATAGAAATAAGTATCTGCTCTCCTTTTTGAGGTATTCACTGAACATTTCACAGTTCTTGTATTTCTGAACTTGGAGTAATAAATCAATGAAAAAAAAGGATATTATTTTTTATAACTTGCTTTATTTAAGGGTGGGAGGAGGGGGAGGGAAATGGGAAACTGGGAGGAGGCAGAAACTTTTTTTTTCTTTTTCTCAATAAAAAATTAAAAAAAGAATCTATTTGCGTTTTTTTCCATTCCTCCTCTTCTCCCTCTAAGTTCTCCAATGGCACATCCTACCCCCAGGCCAAGAAAAATTTTGTAATAATAGTTGATAGCTAGCATGTTTAATGGCAATAGTCTAAAGATAACAAATGTCTGAAATGTGGTTTTCAAGGTGCATTGAATAAGTTTATAGCTGTGTAGAATGAAGATAACTGAGAAAAGTGAAATATCAAATAGTTCTGTTTCAAATTCTGGCTATATTTTGGGGGTTTTCAAACTTTGTGAAGGTAATTCAATTTTCTGTCACATTCCATAACTATCAAGGGAATATCATTCCATTTCTCAATCATTTCGATGGACTGTTAAATGGCATGCAATATTAATTATAGGAATGGTTCAATAAAAGATAGGTGTTGAGATTCATATTTATTTAATTCATGTGTTTAACTAATTGGTAAATTATCTATTTTTCTGACACTTAACCGTCACTAGATGAATCCCCTTGGTTTTATGTCTACCTAATTACCAATTGGTACCCTGAAATTGTCTAGAATTACCACTGGACTTGTGCTCCATTAATATGCTTTTGTAATGTTGAACCCTCAAAGAGAGTCTTTTCAGCTTCATCATTTTACTGTACCCCTTGCTGACTTCTGTAATGAAGAATCTTCTATCACATTTCAGCCATGTTTCTCTCCCCATACCTGCAGTACATAGAATAAAGGTTTTTTTTTTTATTAACTCTTGTTACTACATACAAGGACTAGTGCAGTCTATGTTCAAATAGTAAATTAATGGTAAGGAAACAGAAGGTACAATTATTGGTTGTAAGAGCTTTCAAGATCACTAGGAAATCAGGCTAGTCTGCAACTACTGAGATAGCATCTCAGGAGTTAAACACAAAGACTATGGATTAGGGAACACTGAATGAGGAATGAAAGCACTAAACAATTGTTTACCATTACATATCATCCTCCAGGTACTCAAAACAATAGACAGCCATAGGCCATGGGCGTTGAGTTCAAGATTTATATTAGATTTTGAACATCTTTGATAAGGCTGTACAACAGAAGCACAACTGTTACAATTAAGACATTACATTTGAATGGGTTAGTCTCTTTTCTTTTGCTATTACCACAGCAATGTAAAGGATGAAGAATTTATAATGCTTATAGTCTCAGAGGAGACACAGTCCATCACGGTAGGTAAGGCATGAGAACAGGCATATGAGGCTGGCTCACTGCCCTGCATTGATTGTCCGGAAGCAGAGAGAACATGGAAAGAGGCTAGCCTATAAAACCTCAAAACCTGTCCCCCTCTGATGTGCTTCTTCCAGCAAAGCTCCACCGCCAAGAGATTCTACAATCTTCCCAAACATCATTTCCAGCTGGGGAACACATACACATGAGTCTTTGAGTAGCAGTTTGACCTTCTGCAGGTGGCTGAACAGAGAACCACTAAATGCTGTAAAGCCTTGAACAAGACAGACAAGGTCTCTGCCCTGTTTACATCAGTTCCTTCTACAGGCATCAACTAAGTTCTCTAGTCTTACAAGTATGAGTTTGTCAAGCATGAGGTGTAAAGTTACATGACTACATATGAGGGCAAAGATGAGAGCCAAGGTTTAGTTCAAGGGATGGGATGTGAGAAAAGGAGCAATTTTGTTCTAAGGTCTATTTATATATTTGTGGCTTCATAAAATTTTGCTTCCCTTGGTCTGTCTGGTGCCAAGGCTGGTCCAGGCATAGGAACAGCAGTGTAGCAAAAATGGCACTTTTAACTATCTTTCACATAGTTGTCAAAGAAAAGCAGTAGTTGTGTGTATAGGACATCCAAACTGCATATAAAATCAGTGTTCTCAAGACTGGTGGATCTCTAAAACCAAAGGGGTTAAGAAGTTGGTACAGATGTTTTCAGGGTAAGGACCAATTCCTGGGAAAATAACTACAGATACCACTAACAAGACTAGATAACAGTTAGGAAAATGTCCAGTAAACTTAGTGCTAGCAGAATTTTTATTACAGAAACCTGGGGAAAGCCCACTGAGTTATGGTTAGCGGTGTGGAACAATACTAAGCAGAGAAAGCTTTGTGTGATTCAGATGCAACTGACAAGGAGGAAAAAGGTTCCAGGACTCACAGTTGAGAGTCGTTTATTATAATCACCGTGCAATGGCTCTAGGAGTTTGTTTAGTGTTGATTAATTAAAATAACAATTGGACATATATTCAGAAATGTAAAAGCATGTTTTGTTGGCTTCAGCAGTAGATATTGGCTGATTTGACTTTCCTTGATCCTTTGTCCCTTCTACTGCCTTCTCTTTTTAGGCCCTATTATTTAAATTTAGGACAACTCCTAAGCTTGAAAATATATTTTCCCTAGCATAAGAATAGCCAATGTATTCTTCTTTTTTCCTTCTTCTTCGGATATGCTGAGTTCATTTGAAGTCCCTGAGTAGAGCAGCACCAACAGCTAAGTAGTGTTAGTGTTATAAATACTGTGAATATGGGGAAAATTTAAGAGCATCAATTTAAGATACAATGGAAGCTGTTTTCTAACATTTAGCTTGCAATAATCTGGTAGTAAATATTAAAATAGAATGTTGATTTTGAAAGGAACTTTCTGTTGCTAAAGAAAAGAACGGTATTAACATAGTTCAAGGCAGACTCGATAACTATGCTTAGAGAATGTACAAAGAAGAGGCAATTACTGTGTCCACACAAGAAATGACCATAACAGAAAATTTAGTTTGAAGTGTATTGTACATTTGATAAATAAGTTGTAGATATACCATTCACTGACTGAAATGGATTTTTGAGATCAAATTTCCAGCATGGTATGGGAAATATAAGAACAACTTTCTAAGAAGAATCACCCTGTCTGATAGTTTCATCTTTGTCTTGGTTCTTTAATTTGTGCGACTGTAAAAGGGAGAATAGGTTCACGTCAGAAAAGACTCAATTAATTTATGTGCTAGTGGTAGCAGTCAATCATCTTGTTCCAAAAGCAGGCTCACTAATGAATTTAAGCTGGAAACATATATGGTACATAATGCAGAAAACTCAACCAGTAAGAAAAAGCCTTCAGGGTACACCTTAGAAGCACAGATGTTTAAAAACTGCAAATATACTTTCTTTTTTTGTCTAGTTTAGGCTTCTGCTTCCTTTTTTGTTGTGTAGGAAACAATTGTGCAGGATTTTAAACGCACTGGCTATTTGATGTGCATAATGTATGTATTATGCCAATTGTTACTGATCTCATTTTATTTTTATTATCCATATTGCTTTTGAAAAATAACTATATCACAAGATTCCATTCAATTTTTATGGGTGGCACAAAAGTCTTTGTTTTCTTTAAAACATAGGGATAAGTCTAGAGATAGGATTTTTTTACAAGTAGATATGCAGATCCTTAAATATCTGTATGGTACTAATTAGAACCCCAGTATGTTTATATTAGGAAAATAGTATGAAATAATACTGTAATATATTAAGTAACATTTGAAAAAAATTGTAAACTTTTACTTATCCTCTTAAAGCAGACCCATAAATAAACATAATAAAACATATCTATTCTGTTTCCATTGTGCTACATAAAATTTTAGGGCTTTGGAAGAGTGTATGCTTAGAATCAAGTAAACAGGGAGAAACCACTTAAGCTATTTTGACTGACAATAATTTAAGACAAAGGATTGTTATGTAAGTAATGAAAACCGAGGGTTGCTGAGAAATAGTAACTGCACAAGTAAGCTACAGTGCCTTTGGCCCAGCCAAGAAAGGAAAACTACTAAAACTACCCAGACTAGAAAACTAAGAGGAAATGCTTTTTAGGATTGCAGCTCAAACTTATAGACATTGGGGTGCTCCCTGGCTAGTTAGCATAAGTCTCTGTAAGTAGGAAGGATCCCATATAATGGAGTCACAGTCTTCTGTCAGAGAGTGGGTACTAATATTTCAATGTCAGGGGCACAGTGAAGCTGATTCCGTAAATAATAAAAAATAAACTCAAGCTGGATCAACTACTTTTACTGAAAAGGAGAGTCCCTGTGGATAAGAACAAAACCTGAAGTTCTGTGAGCAGGCATGGTGATCTGCAGGAAGTAAGTGGGATAAGTGAGGCTTTTGAATCAAGTGGGAATAAGTTATTTTTCTTCCTCCAGTCTTTCTGGGTCACTATGCTCATCCCTCCATAAATACACAAGTTAAGAGGAAGTTAGTATGCACGTCGGACATATAGTTTGCAGTCCGAGACTCATAGCTGAGTACAGAAGTGTGGGTGGGGATGACTCTGAACAAAAAAATCTTTGAAAACCAGGACAAATGCCAATATTTCTCTGATGATGCATCTGGTAAAAAAAAAGCCATCATTAAATGATTGTACTTAAGTTGAAACAGTAAAAGTAAACAATGACACTAATAGCTTAGGCTGTATTAAAAGTAAACAATTACAATGTTTTAGGCAAATAAAAAGAAAATATTTAGCATCAAATGTTTTTATTGGATTTGAAAATAGATAGCAAATAATATTAAACTTTAATATATCCATAGTTACTTTTTTGCATAGGACTTACACATTTCAAAAATTGCAGCTATACCTTTTTTTTTTAATAATTTTTTTATTAAGAAAAGAAGAAAAAAAACATAAACAAAAAACAAGTTTCCACCTCCTCCCAGCCTCCCATTTCCCTCCCCCTCCTCCCACCCTTCTCCCCCTCCTCCCACCCTTCTACCCCTCCCCCCACTCCTCTCCCCCTCCCTCTCCAGTCCACAGAGCAGTCCAGGTTCCCTGCCCTGTGGTAAGTCCTAGGTCCTCCCCCCTCCGTCCATATCTAGGAAGGTGAACATCCAAACTGGCTAGGCTTCCACAAAGCCAGCACATTAAGTAGGATCAAAACCCCGTGCCATTGTCCTTGGCGTCTCATCAGCCCTCATTGTTCGCCATGTTCAGAGAGTCCGGTTTTATCCCATGCTTTTTCGGTCACAGTCCAGCTAGCCTTGGTGAGCTCCCAGTAGATCAGCTCCACTGTCTCAGTGGGTGGGTGCACGCCTCGTGGTCCCGACTTCTTTGCTCATGTTCTCCCTCCTTCTGCTCCTCATTGGGACCTTGGGAGCTCAGTCCAGTGCTCCAGTGTGGGTTTCTGTCTCTGTCTCCATCCATCACCAGATGAAGGTTCTATGATGATATGCAAGATATTCGTCAGTATTGCTCTCAGATAGGGTCATTTCAGGTTCCCAAACCTCAGCTACCCAAGGAACTAACTGGGAACCTCATGTTGGGCACTTGGGAGCCCCTCTAGGGTCAAATCTCTTGCTCACCCTAAAGTGGTTCCCTTAACTAAAAATTGTGGTTCCGTGCTCCCCTATCCACCTTTCCTTTATCCCAATTCTCCTGATTCCCCAAGTCCCCCCCTCCTTCCCTTCTATTCTCTCTCCCCATCTCCCCTTACCCCCATCCCACCCCACCCCCAAGATCCTAATTTTCTCCCCGGCAATTGGGTCTACTTCCCTTAGCCAAGAGGATAACTATATGTTTTTCCTTGGGTTCACCTTCTTACTTAGCTTCTTTAGGTTCACCTATTGTAGACTCCGTGGCCCTAATTTATGGCTAGAAACCAATTATGAGCGAGTACATCCCATGTTCATCTTTTTGGGTCTGGGACACCTCACTCAGGATAGTGTTTTCTATTTCCATCCATTTGCCTGCAAAATTCGAGAAGTCATTGTTTTTTACCGCAGCGTAGTACTCTAGCGTGTATATATTCCATACTTTCTTCATCCATTCTTCCATTGAAGGGCATCTAGGTTGTTTCCAGGTTCTGGCTATTACAAATAATACTGCTATGAACATAGTTGAACAAATGCTTTTGTCATATGATAGAGCATCTCTTGGGTATATTCCCAAGAGTGGTATTGCTGGGTCCAGGGGTAAGTTGATCCCGAATTTCCTGAGAAACCGAAACACTGACTTCCACAGTGTTGCACAAGATGGCATTCCCGCCAGCAATGGATGAGGGTACCCGTTCCTCCACAGCCTCTCCAGCAAAGGTTATCCTTGGTGTTTTTGACTTTAGCCATTCTGACAGGTGTAAGATGATATCTCAAAGTTGTTTTGATTTGCATTTCCTTGATTGCTAAGGAAGTTGAGCACGACTTTAAGTGTCTTTTGGCCATTTGAACTTCCTCTGCTGAGAATTCCTCTGTTCAGTTCAGTGCCCCATTTTTTAATTGGGGTTAATTAGCATTTTAAAGTCTAGTTTCTTGAGTTCTTTATATATTTTGGAGATCAGACCTTTGTCTGTTGTGGGGTTGGTGAAGATCTTCTCCCAATCAGTAGGTTGCCTTTGTGTCTTATTGACTATGTCCTTTGCTTTACAGAAGCTTCTCAGTTTAAGTAGGTCCCATTTATTCAATGTTGCCCTTAATGTCTGTGCTTCTGGGGTTATACATAGGAAGCGATCTCCTGTGCCCAGCTCCTGTAGGGTACTTCCCACTTTCTCTTCTATCA